>NW_028324226.1:6969696-7272727 GCF_054372755.1 Phalangium opilio
GCTCATTCACTTCAGCAACGGGTTGATCACTGGCTACCGCGATTAAATGTTAATTGCGTATGCAATTAAGTGTGAAATCGAAGATGATTAAGCACTGAGGGATTTTATCAGAAACAGACTCTAAAACTTGTAGGAAAAGGTTACAGTTCTACAAATTATTCCTTAAAAGAACGGCCTTTGTCTAAATATAAAAGGGAAGATATTAGAAAAAGTAAATGATCTCTTATTTCAAAATAATTAGCATTTAATTAGTCTTAAAAACGCTGACTACTGTCTCGCCATGTTTAAAGGCATCTGCTTGCCAGAACGACTTACTCCTACTGGATTGTATTTTCTTGTAATGTTGCCTGAATTTTTCCTTTTAGATTTGAGCTTAATTTCTAACTCGTAGATTAAAGGAACTGCAAAGAAGGCATTGGCGGGTGGGTTAAAATTATTTGAAATACGTCACAGACATCACGTGATGCCAAGATACAAAGACAACTCATGGAGTGGAACTGGACATCTAGTCCTTGTTTTTCGCAAGATTGCAGCGCCAATTCCATGAAGTGGTATTTTTCGAAATAAAACGAACTAAGCTTCTTTGAACCACGCCTCTCCTTGGTCACGTGCCTCTGACGTACTTCAAACAATTTTTACCCTCCCGCCGTTGCCTTCTTTACAGTCCCTTTAACCAAACACTTCATCTCCCTCGACTTTACCGAATTTTAATTTAAATTCAATCCGAAATTTCATCAATATCTCTGTGAGGGTTAACACTATGAGGTATAGTATTTATTTCTAGACTTAAGCTAACACACATGCAGATATTAATATTAAGTAATCGTAATTTTACTCTTGTTTTAATATGTGAAATACTATAGCATAAATTCGTAAGATATGTTCCATAAGATTGTCACTGGTTACTGAGAGCTTGTTATGAAGTGACGTAGGTGAAACGTCATAGATCCTCGTAAAGCGACGCCTGGTGAGGCGCTGTCAAAGGCTTACTACAGACTAAATAGGAGAAGATGGACTGCAAAACTAACCGAGTGTAGTCAATTCTCGCTTGTCGTTCTCGAACTAGCTCCCAGTAAGTCGCTAGCATTACGAAGTATATGAAGTGTCATACTTATGAGACATATCCTATAAACTTATGACTATAGTTAATCTAGTTGGAGAACTTTGACCAAGTCTGTGATTGCGAAAGATGTAGAATTTTATGTCCATGTCACGATAATGGAGGCGGTTTGAAAGACATTGGAAGGTTCACTTATTCACTAATTATTTTAATTACCTACGGCAAGGCGGAGATAAGAAATTAGAAATAACTTGAAGGGCCCCTTCGTTTAAAACATCTTTGAAAAATGTCCCCAGTGATGGAAAGTTGTTTTAAGCTTGGAGATAAGGGTTCATTCCAATAAGAGGTTGATCCCTCGAAAGCGGAGAAAATCCAAGGCACGTCCCACGCTCTCTAAGATAGAACAAGAATCTAGGGCCCCCTTGCTCGTTCTTTTCTTTGAAAAATGTTCCCTCGAATGTATGTATGTACATGTACCAGTTAGTATAGTGTTTATAGTGTAGTAGGTTAAAGGAGGATTACAACAGCAACCACCATGAGAAATAAACCTCGAAAGATATACCCCCATTATGTCGGGAAATATCGAGAAAATAGTTTTAGATGGCTAGAGCAGAAGATAGTGCAAACACTCATTTTTATCTACCTGTGTGATTACATTATATCAATGTAGAATATAGAATCGTAGTGTTTGGGAGTGTGTTTATAGTGATAGAACTCACCAGGGATAGATTTAATTTTCGAAGTAGGAATGGAGAACAGAGTAATGTGGGCGCGCGTCAAAGTCCCGGAACCCCTTCCACTGGACGGAGGGGTATGAAAGAAGAGGTGGGTCATAGCGTCAGAGGTAAAAGGGAATTAAGTATTTTTCGTAGTCTCCGTCAGCAACGTCATCAAAACGTAGTTTAAGTGAGCCAATAAGGTAATTTAAACTTTTCGTTACGTGTTGGAGGGAGGGGCTCTATACTGGGCTATGAGTCGGACTGAAGTAAATACTAAGCGTTCTCCATTCCTACTTCAAAAATTAAATCTATCCCTGAGTTCACCAAATACAAGTTTAGTGCTGAAGAAAAGATCCGCTACTAGCTCAGAGTACGTCTTCTTCTGTAAATTAAAGGTAGTGTTCTTGGGGTCGTCTGCAGCGTTAAGTTACGGTGATGTGTGTTCCCAAACATAGATTGGCCCCTAAAACGAGGAAATAGTCACACGTGGGGGAGTAAGACATATCAGCCTTCAATTAAGAACGTTATTAAACCTCTATCTATGAGAATTTTACTATAAAATGGGTAGGAGTGTGCGTTCGCTGGTAAATTAAAGCTATAATTACTTCGCATGTATGTCTATATTTCCTTGTTTAAGAGGCCAATGTTTCAAGGCCCATAGCTTAGTAATTAAACGTTGTAGACCACATGTTCTTTGACACTTTCCATTCTGTTTGACCCCAAGAACGCACCCTTTAATTTGCGGCATACTTAGCAGAATGTCATTTAAACAAGATATGAGCAAGAAATGATATCTAGTTTACTAGGGAGAAGGTATAAATTCGCAACATTTCTAGCTTTATCTCCAGTCCAAACGTTGGTCCGGAGATAATGCCCGCCTCTAAATTTCAACCAGCAAGCATCTCATTGGTTCTTGAAAACTCACGTCAGCGCGACGGGAATGACGAAAATTACGTATTTTCCGACTGAGGAGAGGCGAAATAGCCCGGCCTTTTTTTACGTCCCACCTTGTATTTTGAAAGGGGGCTGGGACTATGGCGCGTGAATACTTAGGCATCTTAAACCTTCTCCCTAATAAACTAGATATCACTTCTTGATATGATGATTTAATTCTAGTTTGCGATTTTGTATCCATGACATTATTTTATGACATTGGTAACGTAGGTACGTTTGAACACGTGCACTGTTGCTACGATCCACATGCCTAATGGTGATTCCGTGAAATTTCAAAAATCTTCCACCGATCTTTGGATGTACTTTATAGTTTTGCCACTTTGAAATTCTTTATTTCTCGTTTTCTGAGATGTCTTGTAAAGAATTTAAAAATCTCATATGAACCATCCCGCCACCCTTATTGCCACATAAAGTAAATTAGATACAGTTTGAGGCGCCAGTTAGATTCTACAAAAATTTTTATAACTTACGTGTTTGATGGAACTTGAACTTTTTCGAGTTAGAAATGGGTTCACAAGGTTGTTTAAATTCTATGTATGTTTATACAAGTTTTGGTTTTAAGAATATAAAAACTTCGTTGGCATACAACCTGATTGCGACAAGTTTGAAGACAGAGCTTAAAAGATTACTAAGATTGATCTTTACTGGGTGTAGATAAGAGTAAGAAGACGGCATGGCTTGATTTCTAATGCCTCTATTGTGCCATAGTTTAATGCTTTAAATGATGAAGATTGAGTTGCATATTGCTGGAGTTTGCTGTATTTATGTGACTCTTAAAGTCGATATTGAGAGCTTTTCAACACTTAATTATGACCCATTTTTGTAGGATTAGGGTAAAATACCAATTCCAAATTGGCTAAGGACAAAGAATCGTGTCACAATAATAAAACTTTTTCAATAGACTAAAGGTGGAATTCCTAAACGCCGGACGCAACGCAATTTAGTACAGGGGAAGGCAGGGCGTCGTGCGCAAACGTCCTGCCTTTTGCGCACGGCGCCCTGCCTTCGACTGTACTAAATTGCGTCGCGTCCGATTTTTATGAATTCCACTCAATCCGAACTCGTAATGTTAATCTCTATGGAGCTTAAAATTACGAGGTCAATTCACCATTTTATATTCTCAAATTAAGCTTAGTTTGTGGAAAGGCGGGCGTAAGTGTTTAATTTTGATCCCTTACATGTCCTTTCAGTAACCATCTAAAGAGACGGGACCCGCTGGTTTGGACGTTTCTCTTCATCCCTCCATCGTATCATGGAAGGTAAGACTATTTACATATTCTCAACTCTACATAAGCTTTCAGTAGTAATACTTCTGAAGTAAGAAGTATGTTAAAGTATTTTTTAACGTTTATATATTAGAAAATTTTGATTTGTTTGATTAATCAAATCTTTCATGTTGCCGATTCAGGGAAATTAATTGAATATTTCTGCTTGATTCTATCATGGAAGAACTAATTTGTTTATTTATTATGATTGCAGATGTTCGGTATTGTTTCAAACGTTACTGGCAATTCCGGCGTTACTTCATTTCTTGCCGCCATAGTGGCATTTCTTTAAGCTATAAATGTTTATGTTTAGAGCCCTACCACGTACAATTTACGAGGGGTCCGACATTCCCAAAATAAAGCGTACGGAATTTCGTGATTTCGCAAATAGTTTTAAATTTCTTATTTGGTTTCCCCATTTAGCCAAAAATTTCGGGATATAGCCAAAGATTTCTAGATTTTTTTCTTTGATTTCGTGATTTAGCCAAAGATTTCGTGATTTTTTTCTTTGATTTCGTGATTTAGCCAAAGATTTCGAGATTTTTTCTTTGATTTCGCGATTTAACCAAATATTTCGGTAATATATAATTTTATAGTGAGATTCATTGTGTCACCGGGGGGGGGGGGGGGCTAACCACTCGCGCATTTTGGCCTCAGTGTCTTCACGGAGCTTCTATTACTCCGTGGTGTCTTTACGCACTTCAAATCTGGACGCAAAAGCCTAATGCTTCGTTTTGCCAGGGAGTAAGGAACGTTAGAGGGAGTGTTGATCTAATGCTAAAAAAACCGTCATACTGTGGCAAATGGGAAAGAAAGTGGGGGTAGGAATTTTTTATCTCCGTTCCACAATTTTAGCTAACGCGCAGGCGCGAGTGACGTCGTTTACTACCGCCAGCAGAGAAAATTTAAAAATTCTCTCTGCCGCCAGTTTCCGCTTCCATCGACTGATCGACTGCTGCCCCACTCGCTCTGTTCAACCAACAATCAACGTCTGTTGGGAGGAAACCGAGGCTTAATAAAAATGCCAAATTGTTTTTGTAACGGTTTTAGGAATGATTCAAGGTATTCGCTTAAAAATATATGAAAGGAATATCCTTCCACGCGTTTCCAAAGCCAAAAACCCAGATAAAAAAATGTAAAAGATGGATATTAGCTAGTGGAAGACCGATTTCCACTAGCTTCTATTCACTTTCAATAAATTTCAAGCTTTGGTTTTTGTTTGGGAAATGATTTGAAAACGAAATTTACCATGTCGGGTGTTGTTAAATACTTAGGGTTACTTGAACAATTAAAAAACAACACTTCTTATAGTTAACCATGGCAGAAATTCAAACACTACCTTCCCCTTCTAGTTCAAAGCCGGTTTTTAAATTTGACGCATGCGCGCGGACACCGCCATGAGTCCCTGAGTCAGCGCCAGAGCCCAGAGAGAGACGATTTTAGCCACGAAGCGAAAGAACGCGCCTATAGACCTTTTCACACTTATGGCCGCGCATGAGCAGTTGCAAGTTTGTTGCCATGAGTTTTACGCTTCTATGGAGTTAATGTGTAAAATAAACTACGATGAACGTGTTTTAGAATTTTTTGTAATTTAATATTAAAATAAAATGCTTAGTATTTAAACCGAGAGAGTAAAATTAAAACCATGTTAAGAAACAAACAGTTTTTAAGTTCTAATGGAAACGGTGATATGATAAACTCACTAAGCCTCGGCGACCGTATGGGATGGGGCGGACATCGCCGATGCCGTGCCGTGCCCGGCCCCGAAAGCGCCGCGTATAACACGCTCGTAAGCCTTGGCGCCCAATTTGGTCTGTAGAATATTATAAACTACCCCAATTTTACGTCTATCAATTGAATTAGATAAAATTTCACCTAGGAAGTTCAATTTATACTTTTACAACGATTAATGCAACACTGCTTTATAAAAATAAACTCGAATGCCTAACTAGCAAGGTAAAATCAGTGGTTACATAAATACGACTGGCAACAAACATTCTTTCTGCGCATGCTCACCTCTCGAGAATTTTACCCCCTTTTCACCCTCGCTCTAAGTGTGAAAAGGTCTCCTCCCTGGTTTTGCCAACCAAATACCCTGGTTTTCCATCCTAACAACCTCGTTTTTCACCGTAACTCTGAGTAGGGTATTAGCGTGAAAAAACAGTAGAAATTTTAAGCCGATTAAAATTTGTTAATAATAAAAGTTTTCTTATTATTTTCAGTACCTGGACTCAACACTCAGAAGTTACACGTTTAAAAAATATTTCATTATTTTCGTTATTAATTTTTTTAATAAAATCTAATGTATCAATGGAATATATTTCAAAATAAAAACTTGCATTAAATACTTCCGCAATAATTTGACGCCTTTTCCAAAGAATCTTTGCTTTCATTTAGTTACTTCCCCAGTAATATGACACCTTTTCCAAAATATTGTTGTTGGCGCCTGGGTTAGGTTTTCTTCGTCTTGGATAGAAAAAGCTAGGTTAGGTCAAATTATTTAATGTTATGTAACTCAAACTAAAAATATAAACAGTTAAATGAATAAAAGATACGGATGTTTGGTTAGCATATACCAACTAAACTTAGAGAATAGACTGGTAATGTTTCGCTTAACTATTTTTATAATGAAGACTGAGTGCAAATTAAGGAAAATATCAACGGGTTTTCTTCATTTAACTTCTTAGCTGAGAATTTGTTAAAAAACGATCGTCTAAATCATCATTAAAGCTTAATGTTTAATGAACTGTTACGAAGTACAGCTTATTTAACATTACCAATAAAGTTCTATAATCATTAACGAAATCATTGCGTTTCGGATGAAACTTTTTTAATTCAATCAAAACAGGTTAATTTATTGTTAAGTGCTCGCGACGCCCACACTATTCGTAAACGACCCTAAGTGTTGGTTTTCGGTTGAATTAAAAGTTTAGAAAACCCAAACAATAACAAAATTTATTCTGCAATAAAATTGCTTGATTCTGCTGATGTAAATTTGAACTACAAGCACGCATCTTTCATTAAAAATCCAGTAATATCTCAACAATTTACGGTAACATGTTAAGCTACCCAGATTTCAATTTATATTTATCATTTTAAGTATCATTTTAGAATAATATCATAAAAAATGTTATGGATTATGGTTCATTTAAACTTTCCCTTGTATTTAGATAAGCGTTCAAATCGCTTGTTGTTATCGGAGAAAAGTTAGCAACAGCCTAAATAAATAAATAAATAAATGATCACCTTCGTTGAGTGCAGTCTTTTGAGGCAATGTACTGCTTTTCGAAAGCTGCTAAAAGTACGGGACTTCGGTCGAATGGGACCTCCCAATTTTGGTTTCCATCGAATGAGAACATGATTGTTTCCAACATCAGAACATTTGGAAGACGGCTATACTAAACCGAATCACATGGTTCCTTCATTATTATAAGTCAGACGAGGTTTGTGGGTTGATTGCTGAGGATTTAGTACCAAACAGTTTTAGAATTCACCCCACGGTACCATGCCCATCTGAAGTTTGATGAGCATGAGAGCAAACACCGACGGGAAACACCGGGTGTCTTTGCTGCTAGTTTATGTATAAGATCCACTATATTTAAGTGTTTTCTCGACATAACAGAACATGTGAGTCGAATATGTTGACATGACACACTCTTAATAGACAGAATAATTGAGTTTAACCAGTGAAAGTTTGCATACGGTGGAAAAGTTATAAGGAATGATTATACATTTTTGAAAAGTATTTTAATTATTAATTTTTAATAAATCCGAATGTATCGAATGGAATTTATTTCAAAATAAAATATTGCATTGATTATAGTCTGCGTAATAAATTTATTTTTACTTGTAAGCTTACTAATTATAATTAGTGATTAAGGTATAGAAACTTGCTTCATACACTCTGAATTAGAGTATGATTAAAATGTTTTCCCAACATAGTAGAGCCGTGAGTCAAGTATGTTGACGTGAGACACGTGACACTCTCTTAATAAACAGTCAGAATAACTGACTTTATCCAATGAATATTTTGAATATAGTATCAAAGTTATAATGAATGATTTTATTCGAAATGCATTGGACTGAAGCTGACATAGTAGCCACACAAAACTAATGCTTATAGTATTTACTTTTGCTAGTGCTGGTTACATAAAAGTGTTTTTGTGATAGTGAACGGATTAATCAAACCCGGTCACGTGACCTATGACGTCATATCACGTGACCTATGATGTCAGACCACGAAACCTATGACGTCATATCACGTGACCTATGATGTCAGATCACTTGACTTATGACGTCAGATCACGCGCCATATGACGTCATATCACGCGCCATATGACGTCATATCACGTGCCATATGACGTAGCATCACGTGCCACATGACGTCAGATCACGTGACGTATGACGTCAAGTCACATGACCTATGACGTCATGCCACGACACGTCACTGAGGTAATTGACTTGTGACGTCACGACAGATGTTAATGGTAATAGGTAATAGGTAGGTAGTATACCTAGCGTTCATTCATTTAGGTCTAGCGTTCATTCATTTAGGTCTAGCGTTCATTCATTTAGGCCTAGCGGTGTTCAGCTATTTGAATTTCGTTCCTGTGGTATGGCGCACCCGAGTCCGTGCATAGGAGCTTTTAGCGCCCTCTCGACGTTAGAAATTTGCTTAGTTAGAAGTTAGGCGTTAGCCGGTTCATTCGTTCCTGGAAGCCGCCGTGGAAAGTCGCTTGGAAAACGCTTTCCCGCTCAGTTGATCGTTACGGGTTAGCCGGTTCATTCGTTGCCTGCAAGCTGTCGAGGAGGTCGCTTGGAGAAACCTTTCCCGCTCAGCTGATCGTGACCCCGGCTTTTGAAGTGTATTCTTGATCGTTCCGCCATTTCGCTGATCGTTTTTCCCGAGGATGCAAGCTGAATTCGAAGCTCTTCAACTTACTTGGCGGACATTGCTTGACCTTATCGTGCTTTAACAGTCCGTAAGCCTAACTTTACAATAATCCAAACTCATCCCCCAAACTTGTCCCATTTAAACCCTAGTTATTTACGGGGTCTGTCTGTGGAAATAGTTTTAAAATAAATTAATAGCGGGTTTTCCTAAAATTAGTTAAGGGGCTATTTTTAATTAATTTAGAGATGAAGCGACAGTTTCTAAAAGCAAGTTTCGAAGAGAGTATTTTAAGACACGTGGACAGTTGCCCTAAGCCTTGCCCCATTTAAACCTTAGTTATTTACGGGGTCTGTCTGTGGCAATAGTTTTAAAATAAATAGCGGGTTTTAATATAATTAGTTTAGGGCCTATTATTAATTTAGAGACAAAGCGACAGATTTTCGAAAATCAAGTTCCGTAGAGATAATTTTAAGACACGAGGACAGTTCTACCTGTGGCAATAGTTTTAAATAAGTAAATGGCAGGTTTTAATAAAATTAATTTAGGGGATATTTTAAATTATTAAGCTATTAAAATGGGCACGCAATTTAATTTAAATCAATAGCCGGTTTTCTAAAATTAATTTAGGGGATATTTTAAATTATTTTCATTATTAAGCTACGTATTTAATTTAAAATTAAATGGCAGGTTTTCCTAAAATTAATTTAGGGGATATTTTAAATTATTTTCATTATTAAGCTACGTATTTAATTTAAAATTAAATGGCAGGTTTTCCTAAAATAAGTTTAGGCAGAAGTAAATAGGGGGAAGTACGTTTCTCTAGCTTTAGCTAGTGTAAGGCGTCCCTTTATTGTAAAATCACGCTTTGCGGCCCAAAATTTGAATTCGTCCAATGAGAGTGAGGCAACTTATCCAGGGAAATTTTCTATCATGCGCCACCACTCGGTAATAAAGTTCACTATTCAGGCTAGTTGTGTTGTTAAGCTTAGGCAGAGGCTTAAGTTCATTTTAAAATTTTACGCATCTGATCATTCTGATTCTAATCACATCTAAATTAATATAACCAGTAAATATTTAGTTTTATTATTCTATTTTTTTATTTAGAAAACATTCAGTTATTATTAAAAATGCACTAAAACAGGATATCAGGCCGAATAAAATTTTACGCTGTTACTAGGGCCAGGCAGTCGACTCCGTACTCCCGGGACCCGGTCCCGGTCCGTAGCTTGCCGGGCCGACTACAGAGCGAAGGTACGGAGCCGACTTGACTCAGGAGCAGAGGAAAAGAAAATAGTTTCGGGGAAATGTATTCATCCGCGAGTTCCCGCCAAAAACGCGGTTGCGGAAAGGCGCGAAAAATACCATAACTCGACGCCTCTCGAAACCCCCTTTGATACGTACTTCCCCCTATTTACTTCTGGTTGAGGGGATATTTTAAATTACATAATTTAATTTAAAATTAAACGGCAGGTTTTCCTAAAATTATGTTCTACCCAATTATGGGTAATAATTAGTTAGCCAGAGTATTTATTTAGTTCAGGGTGGGAATCACGGTAGTCAAGCCTTCTTTAATCCAGGGTGACAATTAGTTGGTTCGTCTCACTTAATATATTTAGTAGCCAGTTTTTTTTAATTAAGGACACGTTTTTTCCTATCTAAATCCGTTTTGTTGGGCCCAAAAGTAGGCAATAGTTTAAAATGTGTTATTAATATGTTTTCATTTATAGATTCAGCTGATATTCTTGGATTTTTCTGTCGCTGGTCATTCCGAGACATTTCATTCCTGATGACAGGTCGTTCCGAGACTTATCATTCAAGATGTCATGCTTTGTTTGATTGACGTTGCACGATGACATCCGCTGTTCTGGACTTGCTATGTATCATTCCCGATGACAAGCTTTGTTGGATTCCGGACTTGGCAATCTCTCTCATCATTCGACTCGAAGATACGGAGAAAATCATCGAAGCTAGAAGACACAAAATACATCTTTTTTACTTGCAAATTTTACATGAAACCACTTATTTTACTTTTTTGCGGTCAAACTTTAACTTATATAACTCTTTAATATTTTTTTGTTCGAAATTTTTGTAAACACTTGATTTTTTTGTTTCTTATTGAATAAATTTTGCCTTAAACCTCGTTCTTTCTTTTCTTTAAATTTTTACGATACTAGACTTGGCTTCAATTTTTTAATGTCTGGACTTGGGGAGGTTTTTTTTGCCCCTTTAAGGCTTTTTTTTAATAAAATAGAACAAAAAGAGACATTAAAACATTTTTTTTATAAAAAAAATTAATAATTTTAAATAAAAAATAGAAATTTTTTAATAAAAAAGCAAAAAAAGGTAAAAAAAATGGTTCTAAGTAGATCGATTGTTTTTTTGGCCCTAGTCTAATAACGAAACTTTTTATTGACCACAAGTTACCAAGCCAAACGTCAGGCTTGCGGGCCCAATTTAAATTTAACGATTCCCTGTTCAATTCGGGAAGCATTAAATTTAAACTAAAGCCCGCTGTGGAGCCCCCAAAACCAGGAAACTTCGTCCTTAGCATGGGATTGCCAATGAAAGTCCACTCGCTGACGTCCACTTGTTCCTGCGCAAGAAAAATTCTTATTAATATTTGGAAAAAATGGCACACGCATAATATCAAATTAATTACCTTAATACGGACATCTACTCGAGTATTCTCGCATGATACGACGCTAAAGGTTCCGGCATAAGACAAATGACTATTATTTGACATAAATAGCACACTCGTAACATTAATAGGGAAAGAATACCATAAAAAGCTAAGCCTCGCCTTAAACCCGCTTAAAATCGTGTTTACTTTTAAAGGACAAAGCATATAAGCAACCTTCTACCTTACCTTAAACCTAAATCAGAAATTTATTTAGATCCTACAAAACTCCCTCAACGAGTTGCCAAACGCCTTTCCTCTAAAAATATAACTAGATACCTTAATACCGCAAAGGGAATCTCACCCTTGAAATCCTGATTACGCGTTCATTATTCTCAAAAGGGAGGGCTAGGACCAGTGTTCACCTATTCCATATTTAAGATTTTATTCATGTCCTGGCGAAAAGAAAAATCCCTAAAAATTAAAGGACACAAAGCGCTTCCCTTCTAACAATAAATAGAATAATAAATAATAAACTAAATACCCTAATAATTGCCTAAATGTCTCAAACGCTGTCTAAATAGTTTTGGTAATGAGATTCCCTTTCAACGGATAAAATCAAAGTGTAGACCCGAATTAAGAATAGAATTGTACTGGGTTTATTGACCTGATTAATATTGCATGCTATTTTGTCAAATAATAGTTATCCATTCTAGAATCCAACATGAACTGCTTCTCTGGAAACAGATAATAGCTAAAATAAAACAAAATATTTTTAATTCAAACAGTGTAATACAATTTAAAATTACTATCATCTTCCATGGCACAAGTATTTTAAAATAACATTAATTATACTTTCAAATATTATAATATAGTAATTTAACATAACTAGAACAAAAAATATTATATCACTATTATTAAGTTTTTGCGTCAATCTAGAAATATTCGCAGTTAAGGGTATAAATAATCATTTTGAGTTACTTTTAAACCGACTATGAAGATTGAATAGTAGGAACACAAAAAATTCATTTTACAATTGACTAGAAAGTTTAACTAAGACGATTCCAAAATCTATTAAGATAAATTTCAAATATTTAGAAAGTACCACATAAATGTTAATCATGAATACTGTGCCACTTTACAATGAAAGACTAAAGCTAAAAATTAACAATTTGAAAGATTCCAATCTAATCTAAATCCCCAAACTAAACTTCTAAATTCTTTCCCAGAAAGAATTTCGATACGACTAAATAACTAGTAACTTCACAAATAGAGCTGTTACGGTGAAAACAAACGGGCCTGACACCTATATTTACACCATAGATATATTATTAATAGGTGTCATCAAACCTTGAGGGAAAAGCAGCGATAACTAGCTTAAAAAGTTGAAGAATTGCCTCCATAGTTTGGTAACCAAAATATAAAATCAACTAAGGCTTAAGTTTTCTTCAAAGGTAGTAATTAACAAACAAAGTCTATCAAACTCGCCAAAAACATTCAAGGTAAAGTACTAAACTACACAGATTGTGCCAATCTGAAATACTTTGGCGCAAACGGTTCACTTGATAGGCCAATTAGCAATAACTTAAGTTAATTGAAACTATTCAGATTGATCTTTCAAAAATGTTCTTACTGTGACGTTTTCTACGAAAGTTAAAAACATTCCAGCCAACTAAGTGGCTTAAAATGAGAAAGCAATATGTTACAAAAACTTTTCAATAAATAAAGGAAACTTAAAACAAGGGTCAGTTAACAATAAATTTCCGCATTGTAAAAATTGCATTCTTAATCTATCAACAACTTTTGACAAATTAAGGATGTACAGGGGTTCAACTATTAATCTGAAAGGTGATTCTGAACGTTTCGCAGAACAGAAAATTTACCTCCAGCTCAAAGAAACTAACCTTACATTTGCCAAACCGAGGCCGAGTAAACTTTACTTTAGCTCGCATATTCAAAATACAGTTTTTTCAATAAATACCATTTATTTAAGGTTAATTATAGGATAATTTGTTAAAATTAAGGTGCGGAAATGAATTAAAATATATATTTTCCAAGTTTTTCTATATTTTACCCTTCATATTATAGGTTAGGTTAGGTTAGGTTAGGTTAGGTTGGGTTGGGTTGGGTTGGGTTAGGTTTGGTTGGGTTGGGTTGGGTTAGGTTAGGTCTGGTTTGGTTTGGTTTGGTTTGGTTGGGTTAGTTTGGGTTGGGTTAGGTTAGGTTCTATTTTTAGATATTTTATGGTATTTGGTGGCTAGGAAGAAGGAACTACTCGGGTTTTTATGGTCATGAAAATATTGATTAAAATAGTTTCCGCGACATAAATGTAATTAATTAAACTATAATTAACCTTGAATAAATGATATTTATTGGAAAAACTGTATTTTGAATGTGCGAGCTAAAGTAAAGTTTTTCCCCGACGCCAAGATCAAAGCAATCATTAAGGCCAAAAGTTTAACGCTCAAAATAGCGCAACATCCAATACTGCCTAGGAAATTTCACCACGTTAACGCCCCAAGGCTGTATTTTGTACGGCTTCATAAATAAACTTGTAACCCCTATACTCTTGATTTAGAGTTTGAAAGTTGAAAACTTGAAACATAGTACTTACTAACAAGTAACGCTAGGCCTTCGCCACACTAAGCCTAACCTCGTTGACGCAATTTACGAACCCAGGGTTTAGCTTGATTTGCGCAGATTTTCATTGCCTATTTTAAATAAAAATTAATAAACAAACATTTTCACTTAAAATACGATCAAAAATTATGATAAAAACCTTAATAAATTAATAAAAAATGTCTTCGTGGACAAAGACTAGAAAAAGTAAATGATAAGAGAACAATATGGAATGACCGAAGTAACAGATATTAAATTTTTCAGTTTAAAGACATGATTATAAAGCATTAATTATTTGAAAAAAAATACTTATCTTCGTTTTTTTCACCAAAATTACATTGGCAGCATTGTTTTCGAAAGAAAGATTCATTCGATATATCCTTTTTGGTATTAACAGTTTTCGAATGAAAAGGATTAGAATAAATATCCGAGTATGGATATGGTTTATTTTTAAAGGTTCCTCTTTTCGAAATTAAAACGACTAAATGCAACCGAAGGAAGAAATTTTATCTTTCATCATGATTGACATGTTAAACGTCACATTAGGGTGCTTTGGTTTTGCGCCTGCATTTATACGACCACGATTCGATTGGGTCCCATTTTTTGGGTCGACGATTTAAAATGTTTTATAAATCAATCATCAAAATTTGGATAAAAGATATTGTTAACAAGAAACTTGAGTGCATGAGAACTGTTTTAAAAGTTGTGATTGAATTAGTTTGGTACGACTTCGACTTGCTATTTATGAGGAACACATTGTAGAGCAAACGTACAACACGAAACACGTAAATGGACACCGACAAAATGGTGGGCTGTGTATTTATTTCACTATTGGGTTTAGTTTCCAGTATTAAAACGTATCGTAGTTCAAATTAAAAGCTGCAATCCTTTTAAATATCACTAACGAGGAACTGTTTCTATCATGGACCACACTGGAAATCTAGCTGTAAATATAAACGATGTCGCATGTATCTGTTATATAGTAAAGCTTTGACACGAACCATTTTGAAAAGAATGGAAAATTTCATGATACAAAATTTTTGAAGAAATGTAATTTTGGTGAAAAAAACGAAGATAAGTATTTTTTTTCAAATAATTAATGCTTTATAATCATGTCTTTAAACTGAAAAATTTAATATCTGTTACTTCGGTCATTCCATATTGTTCTCTTATCATTTACTTTTTCTAGTCTTTGTCCACGAAGACATTTTTTATTAATATCTGTTCCTTCAGTCTTCATTTTAATTAAGATTGTTAAGAAACTGTTGCATTTTCAAAATCTGCACTAAGCACAAACATAAATATAGGGGAGCGTAAGCATAAGGGACCTAATATTGCTAGTTAGTTACTAATGGTTTCAGGTACCAGTTAATCAGTTATCACCAATGAGATTAATTTATCACTGAAAACATCAAATTTCCATACTAAAATTATTTTGGCCTTTCTTTATCCTCTGACTTTGAGTAATAAAATATTTAAAATAACTCTGAGGATTATCTAGAATGATTTCTACTGATATTTCAAATTCAGAAGAATCAGAGTCATCGTTTTGAGTCTTTCAGATGACTGGCTTGGACTTATGTTACTAGTTTTCGGTTTTCGTTGTAGCAGTCTAACCAAAAAGGGTAGAAAGAGGGGGAGTAGAAGGCTTGGCTGGAGTGTTCTCGCTTTGAAAGTTTACCTCTAAGCTTCCGGTGTGCGCGCGCATCTTTCTCTGCCCTCTTATTGGTTGAAATACGGTGAACCGGATATTAGGAGGAAAATATAACAAATAAATAAAAAAGAAAAGCGAGAACACCCAAAATGCCTTGCCAAAGCCGCTAGCTTCTACTCCCCCTCTTTCTACCCTCTTTGGTCTAACTGAGACAAAGTTTCTGCCTGCAAGCATAGCCCACTCGATCCGCGCTCATGGACGAAAGCTGCTCGCGCTATACATAGTTTACAGGCGTGTAGGATTCATACCATTTGCACAAGGAGACCTGGCAACTTAGAGTGTAAAATAGCAGACGATTTTACACTCTTTGTTGCTTGGTCTCCTTGTGTTAGTGGTAGGAATCCTCCACGCCTGTAAACTATGTATATAATAATAATTGACCTGGTCACGTCGTATGCTTAACTTAGGAATTGGACAATTAAACTTTTTCAGTTAATGTCTGGACTCTGGTTACCCTTGAATTTTCTTAGTGGTCCCGTGGTTTAATTTTCAAACTGGTCATTTGCCCTGTGCCACCGCCTTATTTCCCACACTGGACAAGGAAGCATTTCTCGTAAAGGATAATGACCATCATTGTGGTATAAGAGACAGCCTGGCAGCCCCGTATTTGTTTACCCTGCCCATAGCCCACTCGATCACGCGTAATACGACGCAAGATGCAGAGCTGCGTCCGTGAGCATGGATCGAGTGGGCTATGCCCTGCCTGGCCAAATCAGCTGACTTAGGTGAAATATTTATTACTTCTATTATTGCGACTTAATTCTAGACATTCTTGAACGAATCATCTTGTGAAAATTTTATAAGACAGGCTTCAGGTGCTGGGTTTTTTCTGCGCCAAATTTGCTTTTTAAATTTAAAAAAAATTAATTTCAACCTTTTTTTCCCTCTCTTCAGGAATTTAAAGTGTTAGTGACATAATTTTCGTCATCCACAAACTTAATATGCGAAAAAAATCCTTGAAAAATCTAGTTTAATATGATATGTTTACTTTTTTATTTGGTTTCGAAGCAATTTAGAAAATTGCAATCAAAGTATTGTGTTTGGAAAAGGCTTAGTTAAAATTTTGTTTCGTTTGATGACGTAGTAAGGAGAAATTTTCTCTCTAGATATCGCTCACGTGACGCCTGTTAGTGTCTCCGCGCCTTGTTAAGCCTATTTTATTCAGATTCGCGCAGCATTAGTAGACTCGGGAGTCTCGTGCGCTCGCGCGTGGCTTTCCCGCGAGATGCCGTGAGTGACGTATCAAGGAGAGAAACCCGCCAAAAATATTCTCCGCAAATTTCCTTTTGCCCCCCAAATTTCAAATGTTTGAAGTGTTTTTTCTGTTTTCCCTCATATTTAAATATTTATCAAGCATATTTTTGGAATCAGAAGAATTTAAACTCTCAAAAAAGTAAGGTTTTCTTTAGATTTGAGATAATTTTTAAATCACGTCGCTATTCCTTTAATAATGATAGTGTGTTACATATTTATCCAAAATTTATATTAATTAATTAACACACTGTACATCCCTTTAATGGAATTAGTGATGGTGATAGTGTGATTGAATCTATCATTTATTTTACCAGCAAAAAACGTATCTTCGTAGCGGTAACCGTTGGCTGCTGGCACCAGTCTAGAAACCAGGGAATGAACCCTTCTGCGTAGTTTGAATTAATCTACTTTAAACATCAAAAATGTATCTAATTTAAACCAAAGGGTTTATTCTAAATAGCGGTTATAAATAGTAATTAAAAACGTAACTGTTACCTAATAAAAATGATTGCAAGAGCCGGGATAAAAACATTGGTTGGTTTGTTGACAGGGTTTAGTGATCGTGTGATTTAATCTATCAATTATTTTACCACTTATTTAAACAAACAAAATGATCTACGCAGTGGTTACCGTTGGCGGTTGCACCAGACATAATCTCTGTAGCGTTTATCGTTGGCAATCTGGCCATTGTTTATTGTTTTCTTAGGTAACGTTAGAATGGGCGCAAAATAATTAATAATTCAATTGTTACCTAGTACAAATGATTGGAAGAACCTGAATTAAAAATATTGGTTGATTTGGTGACAGGGTTTAGTGATAGTGTGATTGAACCTATTATTTATTTTACCAGTAAAAAACGTATCTTCGTAGCGGTAACCGTTGCCTGACGGCACCAGTCGAGAAACCAGGGAACGAACCCTTGTGCGTAGTTTGCATTGATCTACTTTAAACAACAAAAATTGATTTAATTTAAACTAATTACCTAATTAGCGGCTATCGTTGGCCAATGGCACCAGGTGAAACACCTTAAAACGAACGCAACACGGCCAATTGGTCTCTAGTCTACAATAGTACAATCAGCCTGTCTTGAACTTTTGACCGAGGCTTAGTGAAATCAGTGAATTTAAAAATTATCGGCTAAATCTTAACTTTAAATTCTTTTGTATTAAATTATAATGAAGTTTAACTTACGAGAATAAAATAAAATTGGGACTGATTAACCCCTTCTTTTAGATGAAAAGTGGAAAAATTCGCCTTAAGCTCGTCCATAAACAGAGCGGACGACGCATTTAGTAAACAAAAAACTTCGCTATATTAGCGGTAAAACAGCGTAAGTCCAACAGTACGTTTCTCTATGATTTTAGCTAGGATTATACCACGTAAGTCCAACAGAATAAAAGGTCGTAAGTTTAAGTATGTGCTTAAAAGTACAAAAAGTAATACTTAATATTAATTGTTTTCAATAAAACTTCGAAAGGCACCAGAAAAATGTTCAACCTTTCATTTAAAACCATTTTCAGACCTATCGAATAAATAGTCTTCAAAAAATGGTCGAGACCATTTGGCTATCACAGCAAACATTTCCCATGTTATTCCTATGGGAAAATTTCCCTTTTTTTGCCAAAATGTCTGAATTTTTTTATTGAAATGAAAACCACCCTTAGCAACTTTATTTTCTATAATAAAAACTAATGGAGGGATCTCTTTGAAATTTTAACCACATATTAAAGGTCCGAATTTTAGTTCAGTGGAATTTTTTCAAAGCAGTAACCATGATAGGAAAAAAGTTACATCGAATCAAAAAACCACCCTTATACATTAAACGCAGTATGAGGTCTTATCTAAGAGAGCAACCGCTCTCTCAGAATTACCTAATTCGGGTTATTTTAGCCAGCGTTACGCAGAGTCGTGAAATTTCCAACCGTCCTTAAGGTGACGTGTCATAATTATGACGGCCCACTCGATCACGCCCCCAACGCGAGCAGTTTGCGTGCGTAAATGAGTGCGCTATGTCTGTGTCTATTCGCCCAAGCAGCGTTGTGCGGGTACACCAACATAGAGCAGTATTCTATGAGTCACAAATATATTTAAGGCAATTTAATGTTACATCTGTTTTTACTCCATTAAAACTACTGCACGGAAATATTGCTTGTCACCATGGAGCACTATTTAAGGAGACAAAAATACCTTTACTGCAATTATATGGGAACTTTCGTTGTCATTACAATAAAACTTCTTCGTAGAAAATGCAAATTGAAACGACAACGGTTTTTGGGGGGAAAAGGTTTGCCGTTTTCAACTGCAATGAACCTAATTTCGTTAAATTGACAGAATTTCTTCACAATTAAATTAACTATATTGTCTTAAATGTATTTATTGTTCCTAAAATATTGCTCTATGGTGGCACTACACTGAAACTTTTGCTTTCACTCCATTAAAACTACTCCAAGGAAATATTGCAATTGAAAATGGCAAACCCTATCCAAGTATGATGGGGAAGGATGCGAAATGTCACCATGGAGCAGTATATAAGGAGACAAAATTAGATTTTGGGCAATTTTATAGGAATTTTCGTTGTCACTACAATGAAATTTCTTCATGGAAAATGCCAACTGAAACGTCAACGGTTTTGGGGGAAAAAGGTTTGCCATTTTCAACTGCAATGAACCTAATTTCGTTAAATTGACAGAATTCTTTCATACTCAAATTAGCTGTTATACAAAAGATAGTTTTGCTTCGCAGTCCTTAAAAAACTGCATTTATACACAATCATTGGCGAAACAAGGGCACTTTTTCAAATTCAAAAAGGGCCAGAAATTAGAAATTATATTTATTCCAATTTGAAATTAAGTTCAATCGATATGAGAAATTTGGTTTTAATTGCCTAGTTCAAACATTTGTTAGAATTTGAAATTTTACAACAAAAACGGATATAAATGCGGCGTTTCGCAACTAACAGCTAAAATCAAGGACAATGATGACTCGAGTTCAAAGTGAAGTTTAAAACTCATACAGGGTGTAACAACACACATAAAGAACACTGTCAAAATCACTCCCAAGAGCTAGCCTATCCGCAAGGGGTAAATTCCCGAAATTCCGGTACAAATTCCCTCTCGGGAGTAAAAACCGGACACTCCGTAAGGATGTGCTCCACGTCCTCTCGTGCTACCCCACAAAGAGCACAAACAGGTCGTAATGGACACCACGCGTTGCTTTTCCGCCAAAGCACTTGGAAAGTACCCCTCCTTCTTACAAGCCTAGTACCACCAGACGGATTCATCCAATAGGGGTACTCCCCAGTGCATCGCGTGAAACCCTAACGGGTAGTGTCCATTAAGCGCCATTACGGAGACTTAATATATCAGTTAAAGCAAAAGTATATAGATATAAAAACAAAAAGTAAACTTCGTTGAAATTTGTTGGCGCCGTTTATTATGAGAAGCGCTTCTTTATCCCACAATAGCGCCAACCTCCTCCGCGTATGATTACCTTCCCGACCGTGGCACAGGGAACAAGCCGTGAATAGGCTCATAAAGTAGCAGATGCTAGCTCTAGTACCAAAAATTAACGTTTGTATCACCAGCATCAGTACTATTTTCTATAAACCTACGACGTCAAAAAGCTCTTGGTTAATTCGTGTAGGGGGTTGAGAGGAGGGTAGTTTGCTTCTCAGTTTACATATCGTCTACAGCCAAAGGCAGGGAATTGTTAATGAAGTGTTCTTTTTGTTTTTATATCTATACACTTTTGGTTAAAGAAAGTCCGAATTAACTTGTTATTTTGTGGATAAACGGAAAAGATTGATATAATCAAGAGAAAATAGATGTTCTTAAATTCACGTAATACTTGAAAACTTTTCAGTTTAAGGCATTATTTTATATTAAAGATGACATTTTGTTTTACCAGTGGTTCCTTTTTGGTTCCTACTTTCAAAATTTTGGTCCCTATTTTACCCTATTTCTCTTTGTGATAAGTCATGTTTTCAGCAGTGTATTCCACTAACCTAATCTTAATATATCGCACTCATCAAAAAGAACTAGTTTGTGAATCAGTTTAAACACGTCACTATGTCCTTCGAGAATGATAAAACCCTTCTAACAATTCTCTATTCTCCGTAAGATCAGACTTAAAATTTAATGCAGGAAAATCCCCGAAAATTTGGCTACTTCTTTCTTTGATAAAATCAGAATCCCACCTCCCTACTTTTGGAAAACTCATGAGCTATATTTTTTATTTTTATTTTACCTTTTATAACATTAGTCTTTTCTCGTGACAGTGGCTCTTATTTTTCACGGTATGTAGTGGCTTTAGGACACTTGTAAATAATGGTACATTGCTAGGCCTCATTGTGACCTTTCGAGGTTATTAAAAAGTTACCTTTGAAATGCGACGTGAAGGACGCGAGGCCCATAAGAAAAAACCGCGGTAATAGTGCGCCTTTTAGAGGCGAGGTTAAGCTTCGATGTTAATCTTGTCCGATTCTTTAAATTAAATCACGACGGATTTCTGTGAAGAAAATTAACTTGGATTTTTTTATTTTGTCCTTTGGAAAAAATGGATTGTTTCTTTCGTCTCGAAATAGATTGCCTTCACTTACTCAAATTCCATGAATTTTTATGGGATTACTGTAAAGCGGCTAACTTGTGTTGTGCTACAATTGAAAGACGTCAATTTCTTGTTAAAATTACCCGAAATATCCTAAACTGGCTTTTTTTATCGATATAGAATTAATATTAGCGGACAGACAAACAACAAACACAAGGGTACATATAATCAGAAGTATATAATGATTCTCTTCGTATGAAGTGTACCACAAAGCGGGGTAATTGTAACATGGTTCTTCCCAACATCATTTTACATTTGGAGCAAGGTTACTAAACCGAATCACATTTGCGATAAATAGTTCTCTCATCATTACTCTATTAGTGTTTCATTATTTGCCAAGGAGCATGCGCTTGTGGATTTTTGCCCCACGTCAAGGCGGGGTTTGTGGGTTGATTGCTGAGAATTTAGTACCAAACAGTAATCGAATTCCCTTCACGGTGCGATGCCCATCTGAAGTTTGATGAGCAGAAGAGCAAACAAAAAGGGTGAGGATGGGATGAATCATGTTACATAAATAAGGAATTAAGTGGATTTAGTCCAACGTCAAGACGAGGTTTGTGGGTTGATTGCTGAGGATTTAGTAGCAAACAGTTATAGAATTCACCCTAGCACGGTGCGATACCCATCTGAAGTTTGATGAGCAGGAGAGCAAACAAAAATGGCGAGCCTGGGATGAATCATGTTACATAACTAAGGAATTAAGTGGATACAGAGTGACATCCTTCCTCTATTATCCCCTTCTGATATAATCAAGAGAAAATCAATCTACTTGTTATATGACAACATTTAGCTAAAAAGAATAAGTTTTCGAGCAACTTCTTGGAGACTGCGAGGACACCTGGTTGTATCAGCGCGTAGTAAATATTCCATTAACTTAGAAACCTTCATTCTAATTCATCCCCTTTCTCTTTAATCATCTAAAATTTCCGGCATATTTCATTTATTCTTTATATCTGACACGAGAGATCCGATTAAGTTTGTAAGCAAGTTGTAAGTAAAATATCAAGGATTCTCTTACCAACTCAACAGTGGCAAGCTCTTCTTCTTTCGAGAAAAAAGTCTTAATTCTTTTATCAAACGAATAATGCAAATGTTTTCTTTTGCAATGGAGTAGCTTATTTTCAATTTATTAAAACTGCAAAACATTCGAAATCCGTTTGCATAGGAAGTTGTACACAACGCAATCATTCTCTTTTGTTGTCAAATTTAATATTAATAATTCTCCGTGTTGATTAAATAAAGCCTTCAGAATATTATGATATTAAATTTTGTGATTAGAACCTTAGATTGGTTATACAGGGTGTATCATAATGGTTGGTTGGAACGAAGTACAGGGAGTTCTTGGGCAATTTTTGAGTTAAAATATGTTCTGTGATATTTTGCCCTAAGGGAAACTGTTTACAAGTTTATCACAATGTTTTACGGATGGTCCCTTAATCAAATAAGCTTTGTTTTTCAGTTTGTTTCTTAAATTTAAGGGGTCATTCGTAAAACACTTCAATCTTAACTTGAAGACAGTGGTCCTTGGAGCAAAATGTTATACAACATTTTCCACTCAGAATTGTCCAGAGAACCAACTGTACTTCGGCCATACCGCAATTTTAAATCTTTGGAGCACACTGTTATCATAAGTTCATGAGAGATATTCCATAAGTTTGTCACTGGTTACTGGGAGTTTATCATGAAGTGACATAGGTGAAACGTCATAGACTCTCGTAAAGTGAAGCCTGGTGAGTCGCTGTCAAAGACTTAGTACAGACTAAATAGGAAGATGGACTGCAAAATTAACAGAGTGTAGTCAAGTATAGCGTCGTTCTCGAACTAGCTCGAGCAGTAAATCTCTAGAATTACGAAGTATAGGTAGTGTCATTCTTATGAATTTTATCTTACAAACTAATGCTTTTATTAAAGGCGTGCATAAGCACTCAATATTAAATAAATCAGCCCTAAAAGTTCGAAATTGTCTACTGATAAAAGTCAATGCATATTACCGTAATATTTTTTTTTAAATGGGTCAATAGAGGCCAGAGAATTATCACTTTAAATTTTATATTAATTACCCCCACGCGTATTACGCAACACAAAAATCGCCAACACATATTTTAAAAAAAAATATATACATTACACTCTGAAATACAAATATTATAGTAGTTTAAAACCATGCACGTTTTAACCTCAATTTCTTACCTTTACTAATGTTCGTCTTTAACCGAGAAAAATTTTGGCAAAAATACCCATAATTTAAATTGTTCTAGATAAATAACAAAGAGTCGTATTTATTACGCGTTTAACTCGAAGGATACAATTTTTTGTTTCACCCATGTACTAGGGTACGATCGTGCACTGCCAAATGATCCATAAAGATTTGCTTTAAAATATAAAGATACCCCTTATTTCCGATGCATGGCATGGGTTCATAGAGAAATAATGACTTTATTACTACCTTCGCTGTAACCATAGATATGTTCCATAAGTATGATACTACCTATACTTCGCAATGGTAGAGACTTACTGAGAACGACAAGCCAGAATTGACTAGTGACTACACTCGGTTTTGCAGTTCATCTTCCTATTTAGTCTGTACTAAACCTTTGAGAGCGCCTCACCAGACGTCGCTTTACGAGAATCTATGACGTTTCATCTACGTCACTTCATGACAAGCTCTCATCAGTAACTAGTGACAAACTTATGGAACATGCCTTATGAACTCAGGATGTAACTGAAACTCAGATTAAATTTTCAAAATCAGTGTCCTTTGGATAATGTACTTACAGGGATAGATTTAATTTTATAAATAGGAATGGAGAACGGTTAGTATTTACTTCAGGCCGACTCATAGCCCAGTATAGAGCCCCTCCCTCCAACACGTAACGAAAAGTTTAAATTATCTTCTTGACTCACTTAAACTACGTTTTGATGACGTTGCTGACGGGGTCGGCGAAAAATACGTAATTCCTTTTTACCTCTGTCGCTATGACCCGCCTCTTGTTTTATACCCCTCCGTCCCTTGGAAGGGAGTGCAAGGCTTTAACGCGCGCCCACATTACTCTGTTCTCATTTCCTACTTCTAAAATTAAATCTATCCCTGGTACTTATTTAAGAAAATTTCATCTTAATGGGCAAAAAATTTAGTTTAAATTAAATGACCAATCAATTGGCGTTATGTATGATAGAACGATGTTTACAACGGACCATTGTTTTTCTTTGTGATTTATTTCTGAAGTTCTCCTTTTTGGTTGATTCGTAACCGACTTTGAAGAAACGGAAAAGTTGATAACAGTAACACCATTGGAAGGTTTCAGAAGTGGTTCGGACCGTTCGATTGAGCTGCGCAAGGTTGGGTCCTCGGACCATAAACCTTTCAATTTACACATTCCCTGTTGCCAATCTCCTAAAACACCCGGGGCAGGGCCGGAAATAAGCACAGAACACTGGAAATTGTCCAATGAAATTTTAAAATGACCCATAAATGTTTTAAAAACTAAGATGGTTGACCAGAAAATTTTCCGAATTTTTGATTGCTTGACTATGAAGACGCGACACAATTTTTGCGCACTCCAGTGGACAATGTCCTATAAATTTAACAGTCAAAGGGGGTATCACTGGACATATGTCCTATAAATGTTTTTTAGGAATTTTCGAGCAGAAAATTCTGTAACCGCGCTTGCGAGTTTCCTAATCTCGTGGCTAAAACTAAATTAAACGACTCCGTTTCCTTAGGTTCATTCATGATTTATTTTAATAACTAATCTATATCTATATGTATAAATCAAAGTCCTGACTGACTGACTGACTGACAGACTGACTGATAATCAACGCCCAGCCCAAACCGCTTGCCCTAGAAGGCTGAAAATTTGCAGGAACGTTACTCATAAGTAGTAAGCGCGTACTAAGAAAGATTTTTCCAATCCGCCGCCATCTTAAAAAATGGCGCCCAGAAATGTAAAAAATATTCTCTATGCAATTAAGTACGCGCGTTTCAAGCGATTTCACAAATATTTAGTACAATGGTTTCCTTTAACCTATAGACGGGCTGAAAGGTCTTTTGGGTTCGATTTGTTGCCATCTTTTTAAATGGCGGCCAAAAACTTAAAAACCCTTCTTTATGGAATAATGTCCGCGTGAAAAGTTATAAAATGTGTCGCGACGGGCTGACGGGCAACGCCGAGTGCCTTCGCTCCTAGGGTGCTACAAAAATATTAGTCATCAGTAAAATCTACACATTCTTTATATCATTTTAGATGGAAGTTCTTATTACACGCGAGCGACGCCGCGGGTAACGGCTAGTAATAACTAAATACCGACTTGCATTCAGTACAAACTAAAGAAATTAAGATTTTAAACAATAATTACTATTTATGATGATGAAGATGAAGTCCAACATAAGTGTAATTAGGAAAGCTCAAAGACCCTAAGCTCGAGCGACCTACTAGGCCTACATCTTAATAGCGGAGAGTGACTGAATGATAATAATTAGCACTCGACCCTTTTATGGGGGTGTTAATCCTCTATTTAACCCTACACTCCTGGAGTAGAAACTCAGGAGGTCCTTAAACTATGGCGGAAGGTTACAATTCTATATGGCATATTGCCACAAGTGTCACCGTTTCCAAGTTATGTTTGGAATGTTTTAGGGATGACCCCTTTTTAGCAATGTCTTTCGGTTTACTATTTATAATTAATGGGTCATCCGCAAAACACTCCAATCATAACTCATGACCCGGAAGGGAAAATGTCATAAAACATTTTCGACTTGTAATCATTCAAAGAACACTGCCCTTACTTGCTGACGGAACTTTTAGAAACATCCGGTATAGAAATTTATTTACCACCACTTTCAAAAACCCTGTGATGTCGTCAAAATAGCACACAGTACATTACGAGCGCAAGACCTAAAATGGTTTATGTCGACTAATATACTGTTGATAAAATAATGACTTTATTTCTACCAAACATGTGTTACAAATATCGGAATGGTTTGAACGGAGGATATAACTGTTAATTATAAAGTCTTTAAGCAAAGTCTTATCTCGACCCCACCCCCTTAGAGGTGTTGGTGCTCGCAAATTGTAGGCAACAATGACTTTTCGTAGCAAGGTCTCTCGAAATCGTAATGACACATTATAAGACCTCACCGTTAGACACGTTTTTCCCCAGGAATCTCATCATTGATGGAGATTTTTTCTTTTCTTTACCACGGCAGTTTTGTAAATAAAACTCGGTGACCTTCTAACGGCAAAGGTGTGTGTGTTTTATTATTGAAGAATTAGAAATAACCAACGCCCAATTCAAATATATTTTTTGATATCTGGGCAGTTATCTCTGAGACCTAGGATTGTTATTTATAATGTGCTTAAACAAGGCATCTTTTGTTCACTACATTTTATTATATGGGATATTAAAGGAGAGGTGAAATGCTTTTGGTTATTACCAGACGTTAATGAACTGAAGTTAAAGTTGTGATGAGAACGTGTACAGTGCTTATAGAAGGGGAGTAGACTGTGTATCCCTACCTCTGGGTGCGCTTTTGTAAGAAGAAATACTATACTTCCTCGGTGACACTAAGCTAAGATGTAGAAGGATATGACGTTTGGGCAAAAGTAAATAGATATCAAAAAGTTAATAGCTTTAAGTCAATCATACCTTCCCGCCTGCATGCTATGTAAAATGAGTATCGAGTATCACGTGGCTTGCTTGTAACCAATAGGATGTTCGCATGACGTCATAAAAGCGACAAGAGATATTGGAAAGCAGTACAAATTACTGAGCATCATGGGAGTAAATTTAGGGCAATATCATTGGTAGCCGCGCTTACGTGATGGAAAATGGCGCCGTAGTAGCGCAGGTAATTGCCGATTTATGCTAAATTATATTAAAATACTAAAGTCTAAAACTGTAATTAGTTTCATAATGCCGCGTAAAAAACGATTTTAGTTTCGCCTTCGGTATCGACCCAGTGCAATTTTTATCTGAAACCTACGAATAATACCATACCGCATACTCTTCCATCATGTTGCAAACAAAAGTTTTCAAACGTCCTTGGCTCTCCCAACATTGTAGTATTGTTTTACGTTCATCTTTTTGTTTCACGAATTCGTCATAATCATATTCCTTATCCATTTTTCATATTACTATTTTATCACATTCATAGGCAATCACATGTAGTCTTAACAGATTTTGTACTAGGCCTAGGCTATACTGTTACAGTCTCACAGCAGACAGCACTAGATACGTTAGGTACATGTCAAGTGGTTCGCTAGGTGCTACGCCATTTGTGCGCTGCCGCGGAATAGGAGCGGGAATCTCAACTTTCATAACGCGCCCATGCCGGGGAGATATTAACTTCTTGTTTATAATCTATTTACTTCTGGTTTGAGTACGTAGAACTGCCATTACTAATTTATAACCACATTCTTTTCTTAAGACAGATCACCTGTTATGTGAACAGCAAAAACGTTAAATAATGCTTCATTCAATGACTTTGGTGGACTAGTTACTTAGAAGCTCTATAATTCGTCTTTGGATCCACTCAAGTTAAGTTGAACATTGATTGTACTGTACCTTCACTCTTACCTTCAACAACCAAAACACTTAATATTTTATTCAAAAAGAAACATTAACACAAGGGCGTTTATTGCAAATAAGGTTTTTTCTGGAATATTATGATAAATGATATTACATCCAATGTAAATTTATATAAACTATTTAATTCCTGTTATAAGGTATAAAACAATGTAACAGATTAAAACTAACATCCCGTTATTTGAATATTTGCCAGACGGTTCTCTTTAACCCTGTCTACAATCGAAAAAGTGTTTCGCAGTTTCACTAACGATTTATCTTCGAAAATCCCTCTTTTGCGCAACGTTTTGGCAGTGGTTTTGGGGTTTTTAATATTTGAACTATCTTGAAAAAACTTACGCTTGCTTGAGACGACATTGAAAGTTCTAGATTTTGAGTAGGTGCAGAGGTGACTCCGAGTTCTAGAATGCGAAGAGTTATTTGGTAAAAAACCATAAATATTGCTTAAGTTCAAGTTATTCAAGGGCTTATGACGGGAAAAACCTACAGTGTTAAGTAAATTAAAACAAAGTTTTGAAATGATGTAAAATTAATCTTTCTGCATTCGTTCTGAATGGAACATTTTTTCTCTCTAAATAAATCTCGCGAAAAATGAAGATAAAACATAAATTAACATCGTGATAATTCTACTCCTTTTATAATCCTCCTATATAGATAACCAATGCTGAGTTTAACTGGAACAACTATGTCACCAAATTTCCGTAAAAAAAATACTTTGGGACTTTTGGTAGCAGCTACTCAATTGCATCGTAGTATTGCATCCTTGTATTCCATAGATGGAATTGAAAAGATTGATGTCTTATTTGCCAACTTCGGTTTTATTTACTTCCGGGAAAACGGAAAAGATTTACGCATCTGTTAAAGAGTTCGAGGATAGTGTCTCGTCGTTTAACCCACATCAAATTTCTATCTTTGCATGCGTGGATAATTTGATTTTTTCTCTTATTTTTGTTGGAAAAAAAGGTTTTTCTTACTGAGAGAAAGGGATCGCTTTCGATCAGGGGTCAGTTAAATCTTCGGCATACAAATTGGGTCGTTTATTAAGTGAACGCCCCAAAACATGAACACATAATAAGCTAGTTATCCAAGGACACTTTGATGGGGCCAAATGTCAGGTTCGAGACAGAATCAAGAAACATTGTGGGTGCCATCTTTTCCGTCTTCAAAATTAGTGAGGTTGGAGATAATTACTAGGTATTGGGATTTTTTTCACACATTTGTTCATGGAATGAATTTTAATTTGAGTGGTGGATTTATTTATTAAGTCTTACCTGTCAGGCTGTCAGATTCAATTAATACTTCGTTAGATTTATTCTGATGATATTTATGAATATTTTTTAATGGTATTTAGAAGTATTTCAATGGTATTTATGAATATTTTAGTGGTATTTAGGAATATTTTAACGGTATTTAGGAATATTTTAACGATACTTGGGGATATTTTAACGGTATTTAGGAATATTTTACAGTAACTTAATTGATAATATAATTTTTAATATAATCTTTCGAATGAAGCAACGAAAAACTAGCGCGATCATTCCGTTAAAAAGAGAAATAGTGAAATAACAATAATAAATAATAACAGAAGGGAATAAGCGAGAAGGGAGACATTAGAGCCTGCTATGGTAACGGGAGTCCGACCAACCTCAAGAAAACCGCGAAAACTTAGCGCAAGTACACAGCTTTTAACCAATTTACAGCAAATATAGTTCTTTTCTCCGCGGTGTCAGGCGGCCTATTTTTCTGCTAGATTTTCATTCTCCAAAGGCTTAGGGCTGTCCATGTTTCGTTCTTGTGTAATTATAACCTCAAGTATGTATTTTATTGAAACTAATTTTTATATTCTAATATTAATTCAGAATAATTAGTTTTCATCTATTTATTACCTTCAAATTATCTGATTTTGGTATGTTCTCAATTCCCGTGTGTCTAAATTAATTGCACAGCTTGATTTCGTTTATCAACATTAAATTCGGCCATTTTTATCTCCTTCAATGTAAAGTTGTAAACAAAACTACTTTTTATACGTCAAGCGAGACGTCACCTTCTTATCTGACGTCACAGCTAAGACAGAAGTTTGATAGCCAATCAGTGAAGGGTAGTTGATTTGAGGTTGGTAAGACTGTTGTTACGAGTGTAAAGCATTATGGAGATATAAAGTGTGTCCCTTCTCTCTTATTCCCCTCTGATAATAATAAAATATTTTCCATTAATCGAGTACAAGATAGATAGGTTTAATTTGTAGCGTAATAGAACTGAAGACCAAATTTTGCTATTTTAAACTCAACTCATTCTTAGGCTCAAAATAATACGTTCATAATCACAATAACTGTCCAAGGCTTTGAAAAAGAACAATCAGATGATTTTTGATTAGTACGTAAAGATCTCTAAATCCCTGTAGAAGTTTGGGTGGAAAAAAAAACCTGACGTTATTTAAGCAACTCTGGAAATAATGCGTTTTTATTTGCAGAGCAATCTGGGAACGATTTTAATTGGGCTCTTGATCCCCTCAGTCGTATTTATGACGTAATGAAGTAAATTGCGAGCGATTTCAGAGCAGGTAAATAAAATACGCCATTAAATTTAAAAATAATTAAACAACAGGGGGGGGGGGCAAATTAAAGAGAATGTGACTTCATCTTGATCGGGTTTTTCCAGGAAATTCAGCTCGCTCGACCCTACAAAGTTGCAATTTTCCTTTATTAACAAACTTCATTTATATGAAATCGTAACATAATCGTAGGGCACTTATTCTTTAGCTTTATAAAATATGTTTTACAATGTTGGCCACTGACATCAAATTTTCACTTTGAAAAATAGTCTAGTTCCGGCTACCTTTAATTGAAAATGGAAAAGGTCAATGCTTTGATCCCATCCAAGGATGACTAAAGTTCTGATTTCGTCATAGAAAAGTATAATAAATTAACGGCAATTTTTTTGTTGTAATTTAATGATTTATATTCGCACCATCGCTATAGAAACTGGGCGTACAATGAAAAACCTTTACAACAAAACCGAAAAATAACTTTCACATAATTTTTTTCTTACCAAAACTTAACTTAAAAATGACACAAGTTTAAAAAATTGCCCACTCCTTTCGAAGGACATAAATATTAGGCTTGTGTAGGAGTTAAATAGTTAATGCCGGAACCTTTTTTCTTCATCCATTCGAATTATAGCGCCGCCACGTCCCTCCCCCTTTTTTTCAATTTATAAGCTTTTTTTAAAAAAAGAAATGATTCGACATTTTCCGCGCCTAATTTCCATGATTTCACCCACGATTCGGAAAACGGGCTATTAAATGTGTATTAAAAATTCAACTTTCTCTAAAACTGAGGAGACTGACGGTCGAGGACATTCGAGGTTGGGTCCCGTATGCTTTCGAAATGTCGTAGACAAATAACGTTTCTTAGGAACAACTCTACGGTAATGCATGGAAGGATTTCCTGAGTCTGGTCGCTTAAAATCAATTCAAGCGTTTTAAAGGGAGTATGAAGTAAATAGAACATTCATACCAAAACACAGGCTGTGGCGTTTATTGTTAACGGGACTAGCGCCACTTTCCCCAAACATTTGTTATGCATGGTGTCAAAATGTGTTGTTTAGATGATTCACCCCAATTTTGAGCTGTGTACTCCCTTTAAAGGGAAAATAAAGAGATTTTTTATCGATTCATTTACAAATTATAAGACCAATCTGCATAGTGAAACATCCAGGAAATACCACTGAATGATTTTCAAATTTAAATTAGGTTGGTGAAATTAGCACCTCCGGCCAATCACGTAAAGCCCTACCTTTTTGTTAACAAAGTTCCCGTGTCAAGCTTCATGACGAATGAAATTTAGGGCAAGATTTGATGAAACATTGCATGCGTTGTGACTGACAATCGTGGCGTGAGATACATGAAACATTTTGTTAACAAGATAGCAGCTTGTTACGTGATTAGTCCGAGGTGCTAATTACAAAAAATCTATGAAATTTCAACCTAATTTGTATTTTATAATCATTCGGATTTATATCTTGGATGTTTCACTAGGCAAATTGTTCATATAATTAATTGTAGAATCGATAAGAATACTTGATTTTCCTTTTTACCCCTCTTGATATTTGTCTATGGTGATGAAAAGGTCGATAATTTTGATCGAAATCATCAAAAAAGGATTAGTGATGGAATAGGGCAACTGTTAGAGAATCGTCTATGAGTTGGATAAGTTAATCGAAAATGTGGAGAAATGTCACTGAGTTTATTTAATTGTTTACTAGCAGCAAACTTGACGAAAAGAATTACGATGGATTTTACTCAAAAATGTGACAAATAATTGAAAAATTGTATGAATTTGTCGATAATGTTAAGCTATTTTTAAATTACTCGAAAGGTCAAATGAAAATCTGGGAATTATGATTTGGTACGAGCGAGTGGGTCCAGAAATTAGTTCAATAAGTAAGGAGGGAAATCTGATAGGGTTAAAAGGTCAGTGCAATGAGAAGTTCAATTCATTCTGAACGCGGAAAATCATTCCCGAAAGAGTTAGTAAACTATGCCGGACGTGTTTCTTGAAACTTCCCTATGCAATATTTTTGGTCTGTATTCTTTATTTCAAAATTAAGCGTCAAAGATGTTTTTAAAAGAAATTCGAGAAGACCGCACACAAGGTTTCCCATCAAATAATCATTTAAAGATCAAAAAGGCGTTTACATTTAGCTGGCCCTAATGCCGCTAGACTTCGCGCCTCTATACATTGCGCCAAAATGCATAGAGAAAGAACCGTTTTGAATGCTAATTTTTATGGCTTTTAAAAGACCGTACGTGTGCTTTATCCGTTTCTACGACGAGTCTTTTAATGCTCAGACACGCCGTCGGAATCTCGAATAATTTAATTTGCAGGGAAATTTTATTTCTACTTTTAAAAGTGAAAAATTTCCCAGAATTTCCAAATGAATTTTTTAGGGTTGTAAATTTTCCGGAAAAATAAAACGCGGAAAAATTTCCGGAAAATTTTCCGCTAATCGGAAAAATATAAAACTAGCAATTATGTGAGCTTTGAGTCAATTTATCTAACTTTTAAAGATTTAAAACATTCTCCAGTTATTTTGCCATCTATAGTAGATTTATTAAAGTACCACCAAATATTTGTGGTTGATTTTCCCATAATTTGTGACTTTAAACAGGGTTAACAAACTTAATAACATTAACAACATAACACCTCGTTTCCCTCACAATGACGCAGACGATCACTATCCTTTATGCCTGATAATTTTAGTTTCACTTGGGTCTCTTAACGGTTAGGTCTCGACTCTCCAACGCCTTATTCCGTCATAAGAGCAAAAAGTAACCCTATGCATGCAAGCGATAGCAAATAAGTGAGCTTTTCCTATAGACTCTCACTAGACTCTGTTCCCGTGGACAATTTTTTACCCCTCCGAATTCACCTAAAACCAAATAATGAATGTTTTGAAAAGAAAGGCAATTGAAAAATTTTAAAGTTTTAACTTTTTAATTGAAAAACCGGTAGCGGAAAAATACGGAAAATTTTCCGGAAAAATATGGCTCGGTCATTTTCCGGAAAATTTTCCGAGCGGGAAATTTTCCGCGGAAAATTTTCCGACTTACAACCCTAGAATTTTTTAATTCGGAAGGTTCTACCAAGGAAGATGGAGATAGGGAAGTTTGGTCAGTATAGGAATCTCTTCACGAAATGTATCAGGTCACATGACTTATATTCGGCGTTAGTTTGAACTGCGCAGGAAACCGGTAGTGCCGCCTATCCTCAGAACGATGCGCGAAAAAAGTGCGGCGCGTGCGCACATACACATCCACGCCGAAAACGGGATTTTTGGGCGACCGGAGTTATAGTGTTACACGAAACTTCCCCATCTCCATCTTCCTTGGTTCTAATTTGATAAAATTGAGAAAGTTGAAGCGTTTGATTAACTACAGGTTATTACCCTTTCAAATATGATTAAAAATTAATCGATATTAAATCTCTGTATGGGTGATTTAATTATTGGAAAATCAACTCTAAAAGAATATCCAATAAACCATTTCTGAAATATAAGAAATAATTTTTAACTTACGTCGGTTCAATTCTGGTGAAAGCTAATAACAACAATTAAAACTAATTCAATCAGTATGCATTATTTTGGGTGGCATATTTGTTAAAAAACTATGACTTTGACCTAATTTTATAGACTGTGGATTCGATTGACGTTTAATATTAAGACTTTTTATCCAACTTATTTTAAAGACAGAAATTCACCTCGAGTTTCTTTGATGTAAACCTTATTTAATATTATATTTAAAATCGTTAATTAATAGCGTTATTATTGTATATACCACCAAATACCACCTTAACTATTTTAGTGCAAGCGAGCAGGATATATATTAAGATTTATAACTTAAAGTATAGCCGTTATAAATTGCAATTTATAAATCTTACTTAGTAAACAAATATGTTGGTATTGATTTATGTAAATCAAGAAGTGATATCTAGTTTATTAGGGAGAAGATATAAATTCGCCACATTTCTAATTTTATCTCCAGTTCAAACGTAGGTCCCTCGCCTATAAATTACAATCAGCATCTCATTGGTTCTTGAAAACTCACGTCAGCGCGACGCGAATGACGAAAATTACGTATTTTCCGACTGAGGAGAGGCGAAATAGCCCGGCCTCCTTTTACGTCCCCCCTTGTATTTTGAAAGGGGGACTGGGACTATGGCGCGCGAATACTTAGGCATCTTATACCTTCTCCCTAATAAACTAGATATCACTTCTTGTTTATATTAAAATATTTGCACCGTCAATAAGTTTTAGCATAAGTTTATAAGATATGTCCATAAGTTTGTCACTGGTTACTGAGAGCTTGTCATTAAGTGACCTTAGATGAAACGTCATAGATTCTCGTAAAGCGACGCCTGGTGAGGCGCTATCAAAGGCTTAATACAGACTAAATAGGAAGATGGACTGCAAAACCGAGTGTAGTCAATTCTCGCTTCTGGTTCTCGAACTAGCTCTCAGTAAGTCCCCAGCATTACGAAGTATAGGAAGTGTCATACTTATGGAACATATCTTATAAACTTATGGTTTTAGTAACTTACATGTTCGCAGGTTAAAGCGGATTTCTTAGAGAGCATCTAGGCCTACTACTTCAGATAAACTTCATCCAACTTGAGTTGCAGAATCGTAAGTCATATGATTCGGGAGATTGAGGATTTCATAAATACAGATTTAGCTATATTTTTAATCTAAGTTACAAACTGCAATTCTCGTGCGGTTTACACACATGAGAAAATAGTTTTTAATATTCAATTTAATTTTATAATTTGAAAGGTGTTTCTTTCACTTCATACCGATAATTTAAAGTTGCAAATTCAAATTCTTACAAGTCAAGTTGAATATTCCGTGACGCCGAAACGCCAAACCAATTCTCCATGAAAGACTGTCGAATTTAACTTTCGAACTGACATGGAAATAGGACCAGAAACCATTTAAGTTCACCCCCGTATCATTTCGAATGATTGTATCCACCCAAAGATTTTTCTATAAACAGTTGTGGCCCGAAAGATGCAGAAAATAGTTCAGGAAAAAGTTGACGAAACACGCACGAATAGTTTTCGCTGTCTGTAATAAGCCATAATTATACCGGCGTTGCGCTGGTGGTATCCACATTACTCGCGTTGGAAAAGTAAAATTCCACGCGCTTTCTCCTACGTCTATTATTTTATATTTTATTTGAGGACGTTGTCCCGTTTCAAATATAGAAGACGAAGTAATGTAAGAATATGTACAGCGTGGAAAAGATCAAAATAAGTGTTGTTAACTTATTTTGTCTGGAAATGGCAAAATTGCCAATGGAAGAAAGCTTAATTTTGAACCCTTATTGTTAATTATTTATTGATAGAGTAAGAGAGTAAATGAACTTACTTTACTTCTGATAGAGTGAACTAATGGAGTTAGAGAAATTTCATCCTCGTCTCGTAACTTTAACCACGCTTCAGGGTTGCCAGTTATTTGTTATTAGACCCTCCCGGGTTTGGATTGGAACTGAATACAATCTGAATCGAGCAGAAACATACAAGCTTTTCAGTTTGTTGTAGATAACGGTTGAATTGACTCAAATATGACTGGCAACATAAGTTTATAAGATATGTTCCATAAGTATGACACTAGCTATACTTCTTAATGCTAGAGACTTACTGAGAGCTAGTTCGAGAACGACAAGCGAGCACTCCATCTTCCTATTTTGTCTGTACTAAGCCTTTGACAGCGCCTCACCAGGCTTCGCTTTAAGAGAGTCTATGACCTACGTCACTTCATGATAGGTTCTCAGTAACCAGTGCTGACCAACTAATGGAACATATCTTATGAACTAATGCTGATATGGTCAAATTCGGTAACAAAGAACAAAGAAGCGACTTTCTAAAATATATATCGTACACCTTGTTTATTATTATGTTGGTTTTCAAACACAGTAAGCGTTGATCTCTTCCACACTGTACGTGAAATCATTGGTTTTTCGTGCTCTTCTGGTATGGCTATCCAAGTGGAACCATGGCAACCTGTAACACACTGACAGAGTCAGAGCAGAGACTCGGTTACGTAGTCTCTGAATACATTCGGACCCAACAATTACTCCGATGACCGCGCCAATGGCAGGAAATCCACCCCGAAAATTGGATGATTTGAAGTTCCATCTTTTTTTAAATCATCTTTATGTTGATGGAGAATTCCAGACATTGAACCCTGAAATTTAGGAAGTTTAGACTTGAGGTTAGGGACCTTTTTTAATTTTATTATTGGACGTTGAAATATTGAATTTAGATAATAAATAATAATAAGAATAATGTAAGGTTAGAAAGTTCATTATAAAGTGTGGAAATGATGGAACCAACACTTTATACGAAACTGGTTGTCCTGTACATATGCAAGACTTAATTTCGCCAATAGTTAACAATAAAATACTGTAAATGGATAATAAAAAGTTAAAAACACGAGAAAGTTAAAGGCCTAGATTTTTAGCCAGACAAATATTGTAGCTTTCTAGTGTTGTCCATTATTGTTAATTTCGTGCTGTCTGAAATTACTCATTAATCAATTAGATGATAATTTGTAAATTGTGATAAAATGGAATGCAGTTCGCTTATTTCTAATTTAATACACCCTAATTCATAGGTCTGCCGTTTAGTATAACGTTATCTTACGTCGACAATATTGTGATTTCCAGACAGCTTAATCTGGTTCTCTTTTGAAATTAGGTTTTCACACGCATGAGTCAAAAAGGACTTTTTTATGCAAATTAAGGCACAGTCAGTTACGCCCATATAACTGAGGTTTCTTGCCTGGATTTTAAAGTTTCATCCAAGGTATAATTAAGAAAGCAGCTTTGCTGAGAGCACTTGGGAAAAATAATGTTAAATATCAATTTGCTTTTGATTGAAAACATCATAATCCCAATGTTACATTAGTGAACCAGTTAAAATTTTAAAGGTTATTATCCTTATTGTAGCTATAGGACTAACCGTATTTTTATATCGCATCATTAGACTTAATTTCTTAGTAATAATAGTAATTAAAATGTACTTGGCGTTTTAACGGGGGGATCTATTTTTTCTTATCCCCGTGTGTCGTTTCCGTTTTAAAATATTTTCTCGATGAAAAATAGTATGACTCTTTCTAAGGGTTATTTAATAATAAAATCGTTTAAGATCAGAGTTCTTTCTGACCTTGAATGCGCTACGATGTAACGACCTTTCAAGGACGGGTCCATCATTGACGCCCTGTAGCATCTTCTTCTTTATTACAATGCATGAGAGCTAATGATTTTATCTATGATAGGTGGTAGGTAAGGGTCCTTGTCGCTTGAAATGAGTAATACCTCGGTATCCTGTTAATACCTTAAAAGATGATGCCGGGAATTATTTAATAGTCCTTAAGAAAGCGGTACGTCGTAGATGGAGCGTAACTTTAAAACTTTCACCTCAAATCCGGAGCATCAACTTTTATTTAGAGATAAAAGAGAATAACATATTATTTATTGTTTCAGGTCATGCCAATATTAATGATTAAAATAAAAAGAGAAACGTTTTGACTATTTACGGCTTTAGATATACAGAGTCAAGAAGCGATATCTAGTTTACTGGGGAGAAGGTATAAGATGCCTATGTATTCGCTCGCGATAGTCCCAGTCCCCCTTTCAAAATACAAGGGGGACGTAAAAGGAGACCGGGCTTATTCGCCTCTCCACAGTCGGAAAATACGTAATTTTCGTCATTCGCGTCGCGCTGACGTTGTTTTCAAGAACCATTGAGATGGTTGTTGTAATTTAGAGGCGGGGATTAACTCCGGACCTACGTTTGGACTGGAGATAAAGCTAGAAATGTGGCGAATTTATACCTCCTCCCTAGTAAACTAGATATCGCTTCTTGGAGAGTTTCTGATAAGTCTGCCTTAAATTAAGGGGGATGTTCTTTGGGTGATTTTGAGTCGAAAATCTAATTTCTATGACATTTTGAAATCCGGGCCACTGTTTTAGAAGCATGACGTTTGAGTGTTAAAAGCTTAAATTTAACTTGTAAACGGGGTTGCCTTCTTTGCGCAAAAAGTCATAGATCATTTTCGACTCAAAATTATCGCACTTTTAACGAATAAACAACTAATTTAATTTACATTACTTAATTTTGAGGACTATAAATTTAATTTCACCTTTCTATAATTAATATTATCCTAATTTAGCGTGTAAAATTACTTTACATTTCTGTCTTTAATTGAATTAACATTAGTTATTAACCATAAAAAATTCCGTGATCAGGTTAATTTAAGTGCTAAGATCCACCGTGCCAAAAAATTAACACTTAACCGAAAATTCCCGTTTTGCACGCTCTAACTCAGCCAGAATAATTAGACACGTTAATATTAATGACAAGATATTACTTTCTCCTCCTTAAATGTTTTAGCCATCGAAAAATACCGGAAGATGATATCTTCCGTGTATCAAAAAACCAGGCCCCAAATCTTTATCCATTAATTTCCATTTAGAAAAAGTAAAAATTCCTGCTCTTGGATTTAGTAATGGCTGTGTACAGTTTAAGACCCTATCTTAGTGTATAATAAACGCATATTCTATGACCTCTTGAGTCATTTCTTGACGAGGATACACTCTCCCGTACGTCTTATTATCGAGAATTAATTTATTTTATGCAAAGAATATTGAATCGAAGTGAATAAGTTGACTAGTTAGTATTCTCGAATTTAATTTTTCTAGATTTTTCCGATATTAATTTTATCAAAAGTATATAGGAATAAAAACAAAAAGTAAACTTCGTTGAAACTTGAGATTTATCCCAGAATAGTGTCGACCCCCTTCTCAGTATGATTACTTTCCCGACAGTGGCCCAGGGAACAAGCCGTGAATAGGCTCATAATGCAGCCCCAAAAATTAACGTTTTGGATCGCCAGCATCATGTACTACTTTCTATAAATCAATGACGTCAAGAAGCTATTCTATGATTGGTTAGTTCCTGTAGGCGGTTGAGAGGAGGGTAGTATGCTTCTCAGTTTACATGTCGTCAACTGCCAAAGGCAGGGAATTGTTAATAAAGTGTACTTTTGGTTTTTATATCTATACACTTTTGATTTTATGTATTCATTTCATTGACACATTCTACTAAAATGGAAGAGTCTAGCTAAAATTATCTTGGACTTCATTCATTACTGATAACATTGCTAGAATCAATAACTAATAATTCTCCAAAGTTGCATGTTTAATTAACTACTAGCTTTTAATTAACAAATCCTGGGCCCAAGCAAGTTAATAGTTAGTACTTGCTTGCTAGCGGTGCTTTGTTTACAGTTATGGAATGACTTCTAGGAGTAATGTCTGCGTCCAGGGTTGTTATAGTTAAAAACTAATATTTAATTACTAATGCAAATTTGAAAATTATTAATTATCGATTATAGCCTTTTTTGCAGTAATGAATGATTTAAACCCAAGACAATTTTATTCCGACTCTTTCCTTTAAATTTGGAGAATATTCCTTGCTATTTCCACGAGTTTTAGGTTTTTCTGAATGGTCCGTTAGCAAGCAATATTCTCCAAATTTATCAAAATTTCTTGTAATAATGAAATAAATAAACTGAATAACTTTATCTTTAATGTTTATGTAAAAACTATAAATATTACGTAATAGCATTTCGAAGTCCCAAAACGCAGTATAGATGTAATAGCCGAGATTATAGACATATTCATAACCTTAAGTTCAATCCTGCCACGTAAGGTTTGTTGGTTAATAACAGTATCAACTTACTATGAAATAAACGTTATTTAGGGGTTGTATCCCGAACCCCAGAAAAAAAACTAGCTCCATAGAGCTAAAGGCAGACGCATGTCAGCTAATGGATTCTGCAAGAATGCCCGTAGGAAGTTGTATATATTTATACAGTATACATTTTGGGAGTACCGTGGTTCGGTATTTAAAATTAGTTGGTTCAACGAACCGACTTGATAGGTTTTTGTGTTCTTCCTACCTTACCCATCATTCCTTCAATACCCTGACTTGGATGCCCATGAGCTAAATGAGTTCCGAGGTCGATTAGAAGGTCGTCTCTTGTAAACACTAAACATGCTATAATGTTCATCAGAAGTTTATAATTTCATGTAAAAACGCTGTTTTTCCTTTCTATATATTGTTTCTCATATTCAAGCCATGTTTTACTTCTTTCTGCATGGTAAGTCTCTAGAATAAGTATTATTCTAGTAATTTATACGTTATTTTAGACTCAAATTGTACTCTTTTGGGTGAGATTTTCATGAAATTACATATTATCAGAAGTATTTAATACTTCTCTTCGAGAGAAGTGTACCACAAAGCGGGGTAAGTGTAACGTCACTCTTCCCAACATCGGATCATTTAGAGCAAGGTTACTAAACCGTATCACATACACGATAAATAGTTCCCTCATCATTACTTTATCATCGTTTAAATATTTGGCAAGACGCGCTTGTGCATTTTTGTCCCGTGTCAAGAGGAGGTTTGTGGGATGATTGCTGGGGATTTAGTGCCAAACAACTATAGAATTCACCTTACGGTGCGATGCCTATTTGTAGTTTGATGAGCGGGAAAGCAAACTAAAAGGGTGAGCCTCTGAAGAATGACGTTACATAACTAAAGCATTAAGAGGTTACAGAGTGGCATCCTTCTTCTATTATCCCCTTCTGATATTATCTAATAACTCTTATAACAAACGGTATTTTGATAGTTTGAAATCCGCAGGAGCTGTCGGGTCTGGAGGCGATTTCCAGACTTGTTTTAAACGCCCCAAAAATGAACCATTTAAACGCACAAGCTTAGGTAATTTCAATGCCAAAAACGGTAAAACCGCAGATTAAGAACGAAGAAAGCGTTTCTACCAGAGTATTAACTGTTTCCCCACAAAATAATTATAATTACGAAAAATAACGAATAAATTTTCTGAATCTGAAAGCTTTGCAGAGTGTACACTCTTCTTGCGTTTCAAAGCTTACACACTCTTCTTGCGTTTCAAAGTGTACACACTCTTCTTGCGTGTCAAAGTGTACACACTCTTCATGCGTGTCAAAGTGTATACACTCTTCTTGCGTTTCAAAGTGTACACAGTCTTCTGGCGTTTCAAAGGGTACACAGTCTTCTGGCGTTTCAAAGGGTACACACTCTTCTTGCGTTTTAAAGCGTACACACTCTTCTTGCGTCAAATTTTGAACGTTATTGAAACCGCATTTTAAAAGGCCGTGCTGATCAAAATTATGACGCGTATAGAGTTGAGAATGTTTTACTTCAAGCAGTTAACCTCTGTTTGAGAGGGAAATTGCGGGATATAAACTTTCCTAAATTCTTCTCCCCTACTGAAAGTGAACCCCCTGTTTGAAATTTTAGTGCAAATTACGTTTATGTACCTGGAGGGGTCAAATATGTTCCTCTTCCGTCTTTTTGAACCCCTAAACTAGGCCCTTACATGACTGGAGAGATTTTATACCCTTGTTTTAAGACGCCTGTCAAAATCTTGGCTACCGCGCGGATTGTGTCCGATAAGTTGGCTTGGATACGCGATAGATTTTTGACGTAGCCCGGTGTGTAGCCGTCACTCTATCAATTATAATATCTATAAGAATAACTGATATTATTAATTTTTACCGTTTGATAAGAGCTTGACCTTTTGACCTTAGAGACGAGCGAACTTAGACACTCATGGTGGTCCTAATGTTTACTGAAGTTAAATTTTGCTTAGCGAATGCTGTCAAATCGCTTGACCTGGGTCAGATACCCGTAGCGAGTCACTTCCTGCTGCGAATACTCTAGAGCTAAGTTTACATTGTAAACTAAAGCCCGTTTTATTTTTAATTATCGTCCAGTACAAACTTATGTAGACTGTAGAGGATAAAGTTAATTACGTTAAAATTTATTGAACTGGGAATTTTAGGACCTATTTAAAACGCGAGAATAATTTAACATTAGTGTATAGAAGTTCTTGCGCTGAATATAATTAATTAAATTTCCCCTAGGGTAATCGTCAAAGCCCTACCCTGGAGAGTAGTAATCCATAATCGGTGTAATTAAGGACATGGATACATACAGTTGATTGGAATCATATAGTGTAGCCATTTTATTATTGTTTCTAAGCATATTTTGTGGAGGAGATAAACAAATCATTATGCATGACGAATTTTACCTCGAGAATAATTTATCTCGCTGTGCGTTGAACCTAACGTGTGCACCAACCTTGTTTTACTACCAGCCAATTAAATTAGAGCTAGAAAGACGCCAGAATTATGACGTCCAACCCGTCCATCATAGAATTTAACATGGGAGATACGGGAACACAATGACTCCTAGTGGCTGTATGTATTCCTGCTTGGGCCAATTCAAAAACGATTGCTGTACTAAAAATACTAATTTCTCATACAAATTTTACTCTCTGAACCGAAATAAACACTAGAAATATACCATCTTATGCAACTGAGATGACTCTAGCATTGTTTGTCACCAACTACCCATTATAATACTCTATTGACAAAAAAATCTCTGACATGTTATAACCAACAGTAAGGTCAAAGGTCATAGAACCGTTGAAAATAACTCTAAGTAAAATGGATAATAACATAACCCACATCTGGGGTGGTGTTTCACTTCCCGCTTCAAAAGGTTGAGATATTTAGACCTTTTAATAAAAAGAGCTCGGTTATTTTATTTAATGGAGATATTATTAAAATAACTTCCCACTTCGACTTTCACTCTGGTTTTCAACGTATCAATGTTTCCCCGATATATTTTAAATGAGATTCCCAACGAACAATGAAGTTATTCACCATTTCATATCATCCATCATCGAAAGTGTCTGGGCTCTCTTTCAGTGACGATTAAAAGCCTAACACTCTGACCCTACTGCAATCTGTATTAAGTCTCGCAATGTATAACGTCATTCAAAAATATATTATATAACAGAAGACCATCTCCTGACGTAAATACTTTCTTGGCCATGAGTGACTTAAGGCCCACTCAGACGTTCACGACAGTGAATTCGCTTCGCGCGCTTAATTCTACTGTTCACGCGTGTCAACGACTATACGTAAAAAATTGGCGAATTTAGTTTGAAAATTTTCAATTTAGTTGGGCAGTGTCCAGATGGCACCACCTCGTTAGCGCCTTATCTTTAGACTTAGATCACTCGGCATGCCTTACTGACGCGTGATCGAGTGATATATGCATTAGCAGACGATATATACAACTTTATAAGGTTCTTGTCGAGGCATTTGTCATTTTGGATTTTCGGCTATTTTAGTGTTCAAAAGTCTTGGTTCAAAAATCACCATATGCGCGACACCTTTTAAGTCGTCCACTCTCACGTCTAAACAGGGAAATGAACGTACCGACGCAACCCAGACAAAATTAACGAAGCAACCAAAGAGGGTAGAAAGAGGGGGAGTTGAAGCTAGCGGCTTTGGCCAGGCATTTTGGGTGTTCTCGCTTTTCTTTTTTACTTATTTGTTATATTTCCCTCCTAATATCCGGTTCACCGTATTTCAACCAATAAGAGGGGCAGAGAAAGATGCGCGCGCGCACCGGAAGCTTAGAGGTAAACTTTCAAAGCGAGAACACTCCAGCCAAGCCTTCTACTCCCCCTCTTTCTACCCTCTTTGAAGCAACCGATAGAAAGGTAAGATATTGTTCTAGTCTGAATTGGACTTTAATCGCGCTTTACCCAAAAAGTTGTTGCTATTGCAGAAAAACAACCAGTAACATTTTAAACGGGGTAACGGGAAGTAACTATAGTAAGTTTGTAAACCGCGATCACAATAACTTGGACCATGAGTTCATAAGATGTGTTCCATAAGTTTGTGACTGGTTACTGAGAGCTTGTCATGAAGTGATGTAGGTGAAACGTCTCAGATTCTCGTAAAGCTACACCTGGTAAGGCGCTGTCAAAAGCTTAGTACAGACTAAATAGGAAGATGGAAGTCCTACAAAACCGAGTGTCGTTCTCGAACTATACCTTTCAGTAAGTCTTTCATAGGAAGTGTCACACTCGTGGAACACATCTTATAAACGTATGGTTTGACTATTATGGTTTTAAAAACAAAGATCTGTAACTGCTTTGCTTCGTGTAATGGAGTTCTGACAGTTACATTCTTCGAAAACATCTGGTATTAATTCCTTAAATCATTTGCGGAAATATTATCGTATGTTATGATATCAATATATATTTTCCTGTGTCAGCTCGGGGTTTTGACCCGCGACTTCTGACTAAAAATGATTATATTTCTTGTCGACACTGTTGCAATAGAGCCGGGAGCTATTTTAGGGTGAGGATATTTACCACCGTCTAATCTAGGAAAATGAAAACAAAATTACCCGTATGTGGTGGGTGGGTGAAAGTTGCGAGTAATTTCCCTGACTTTCCCATCAACACTTTCAAAAGCGAAAAATGTGTAGGAGCGAAGGAGCCAATTCAAAATTTAAAGGGAGAATTAAACCTGATACAAGTTGCTTTCCTCGATTAAGCCAAGAGTGTAGGCGCTGTTTACATAGTTTACAGACTAGGAGAATTCATACCATTTACGCAAAGAGGCCAGGCTTCAGGTGTTACACAAGGAGTCCAGGCTTCAGGTGTACACAAGGAGGCCAGGCTTCAGGTGTTACACAAGGAGGCTATACTTCAGGTGTTACACAAGGAGTACATTCTTCAAGTATTACACAAGGAGTCCAGACTTCAGGTGTTACACACTGGTGGAGTCTAAACCCAGGCCTCCTTGTGCAAATGGTATGAATCCTCCTTATCTGTAAGCTCTGTATTAAAGGCAACAGGAAATTCACCATTTCAAACCAATACCTGACAGTCAATAAACCTTTTCAAAAGTTGCGGGTAAAATAGTCTTGATTTTTAACCATCTTGTACCTGAAAACCAATTTTTGTTTACCCCAAAATTTTGAAGTACCAACAAAACCGTAATTGAATATAGTTCGATATAGAACGAATGATCCGCCATTGTCAGATTGTCAATGTATGAATCCGGAGACGCTCCACTGTTGTAAAACAAAACTATTCAGGAAACCCAAAACTTCCTACAAATTTTATTTTATGAATTTTTTGCAGTTCGACGGTAATTTTCGTTTTTTTTACCGCGGTAATTTACACAGGTAAAAATACGGTATGTGAAAATCGGTAATTTAAGGCGGTATTTGGTTAATTAATGGTAAATGACCAACAATAAATTACCAAGTATATTTAGAAGCGTCATTTTAAGGCAAACTATCCCTATCATGGATTAATGAAAATATCCAATCCAATGTTATCCTCAGTTTTGTGTACATCTGTTCATACATCCACAGTATTATTAACATAAACCAATACCTCTTCTTCACAATCCCCGAGTTATACCATCAATAATCTCTTTGAGGCGAAAAAGGTATCCCAACCCTTTAAGACACCTCTTGAACGCTTCGTGTAAGTTTATGTTTATTCACATTCGTCCTTCGTGGGCAGTGCACGAAATTATAATCGGAAAAAAGGTTCTATTTACCAACCTACACTCGCGTCCTTCAACGAGTCACTGACCATTTTCCCTTCGTTGTCAGATCTTCTTCCCGAAAATACCGTTCACCGTGCAAGCTTGTTAGGTTACCAAACTCGTAGGTTCAAGCAGGGAGTAGTACAAATGGAGTAGAATCTCAGACCACCTACCCATGGACAGGCATCCCCGTGTTAAACCGCGGTTTTCGAATTGAAACGCGTTGCACGCGCCCTCATGTGTCGGCGGACCGCAATATATCTCCACAAGTGACACGTGATCATTTAAAGAGACAAAATTCGTTTTTTGGCCAAGGCTTAATATTACATTCGTCTTATAAAGTAACCCAGAGTTATATTTACTAAAGTATTATAAATACAGGGTGTTTCTGGAAAGTCTGGCACAAATTAGCAGGCATGTTCCTTGGGTCAAAAGTAGTCCGAAAGGTTCTATGACGTTTTGGGGTAAAGCGCTCCGTTGCGACGTTATGGGCTCTCAAAAGTAGGCCGAAAAACAAGGAGATTTTGCAGAATTATAGCACTAGTATTGTGGTTTTGATCCAATTGTTTTCGATTATTGAGCATAAGGCAATGGTCGAAATAAGTTCAAACCTATTGGAAGACCGTGGACATGTTAAACGGCCAAAAGCGTTAATCCCTCTGTTTTAATTAACGATTGTAATTAAAGGTAAGGAAAGTAGCTCAGATATCGGTTACTTGTTTGTTCAGATGTACTGGTAACTGACCAGTCTTTTATTCTTTATTTGAATTATACACATTACTTTTACAATAATTTGAATGAACCCCATTACTTTTACAATCCCTTAACCTTTACAATAATTCGAATGAACCCCTTAAGTTTTACAATAATTCGAATGAACCCCTTAAGTTTTACAATAATTCGAATGGAACCCCTTAAATTTTACAATATTTCGAATTGAACCCATTACATTTACAATTATTCGAATTGAACCCATTACATTTACAATATTTCGAATTGAACCCATTACATTTACAATATCTCGAATTGAACCCATTACATTTACAATTATTCGAATTGAACCCATTACATTTACAATTATTCGAATTGAACCCATTACATTTACAATTATTCGAATTGAACCCATTACATTTACAATTATTCGAATTGAACCCATTACATTTACAATAATTCGAATTGAACCCATTACATTTACAATAATTCGAATTGAACCCATTACATTTACAATAATTCGAATTGAACCCATTACATTTACAATAACTCGAATTGAACCCATTACATTTACAATAATTCGAATTGAACCCATTACATTTACAATAATTCGAATTGAACCCATTACATTTACAATAATTCGAATTGAACCCATTACATTTACAATAATTCGAATTGAACCCATTACATTTACAATAATTCGAATTGAACCCATAACATTTACAATAATTCGAATTGAACCCATTACATTTACAATAATTCGAATTGAACCCATTACATTTACAATAATTCGAATTGAACCCATAACATTTACAATAATTCGAATTGAACCCATTACATTTACAATAATTCGAATTGAACCCATTACATTTACAATAATTCGAATTGAACCCATTACATTTACAATAATTCGAATTGAACCCATAACATTTACAATAATTCGAATAGAACCCATTACATTTACAATAATTCGAATTGAACCCATTACATTTACAATAATTCGAATTGAACCCATTACATTTACAATAATTCGAATTGAACCCATTACAATTACAATAATTCGAATTGAACCCATTACATTTAAATAATTCGAATTGAACCCATTACATTTACAATAATTCGAATTGAACCCATTACATTTACAATAATTCGAATTGAACCCATTACAATTACAATAATTCGAATTGAACCCATTACATTTAAATAATTCGAATTGAACCCATTACATTTACAATAATTCGAATTGAACCCCTGCTGTGTTGGTCTAAACATTAGGGTAGTTTTCAACGTCAGAAGTTGCAGGTTTTTTTACAGACGGCTTAAATGTGTGTACCTTAACGTGCTTCATGGCGTACGCGCGCAAGTTTGCTTAAACGTTGATGGTGCCCATTTTGAACAATTTTTGTAGAACAATGTAATTGGGTTTCATTCGAATTATTGTAAAAGTAATGGGGTTCGATTCGAATCATTGTAAAAGTAATGGGGTTCGATTCGAATTATTGTAAAATTAACGGGTTCGATTCGATTTATTGTAAAATTAACGGGTTCGATTCGATTTATTGTAAAATTAACGGGTTCGATTCGATTTATTGTAAAATTAACGGGTTCGATTCGAATTATTGTAAATGTAACGGGTTCGATTCGATTTATTGTAAAATTAACGGGTTCGATTCGAATTATTGTAAATGTAACGGGTTCGATTCGAATTATTGTAAAATGTAACGGGTTCGATTCGAATTATTGTAAAATGTAACGGGTTCGATTCGAATTATTGTAAAATTAACGGGTTTGATTCGAATTATTGTAAAATGTAACGGGTTCGATTCGAATTATTGTAAAATTAACGGGTTCGATTCGAATTATTTTAAAATTAACGGGTTCGATTCGAATTATTGTAAAATTAACGGGTTCGATTCGATTTATTGTAAAATTAACGGGTTCGATTCGAATTATTGTAAAATTAACGGGTTCGATTCGATTTATTGTAAAATTAACGGGTTAGATTCGATTTATTGTAAAATTAACGGGTTAGATTCGATTTATTGTAAAATTAACGGGTTAGATTCGATTTATTGTAAAATTAACGGGTTAGATTCGATTTATTGTAAAATTAACGGGTTAGATTCGATTTATTGTAAAATTAACGGGTTAGATTCGATTTATTGTAAAATCAACGGGTTAGATTCGATTTATTGTAAAATTAACGGGTTAGATTCGATTTATTGTAAAATTAACGGGTTAGATTCGATTTATTGTAAAATTAACGGGTTAGATTCGATTTATTGTAAAATTAACGGGTTAGATTCGATTTATTGTAAAATTAACGGGTTAGATTCGATTTATTGTAAAATTAACGGGTTAGATTCGATTTATTGTAAAATTAACGGGTTAGATTCGATTTATTGTAAAATTAACGGGTTAGATTCGATTTATTGTAAAATTAACGGGTTAGATTCGATTTATTGTAAAATCAACGGGTTAGATTCGATTTATTGTAAAATTAACGGGTTAGATTCGATTTATTGTAAAATTAACGGGTTAGATTCGATTTATTGTAAAATTAACGGGTTAGATTCGATTTATTGTAAAATTAACGGGTTAGATTCGATTTATTGTAAAATTAACGGGTTAGATTCGATTTATTGTAAAATTAACGGGTTAGATTCGATTTATTGTAAAATTAACGGGTTAGATTCGATTTATTGTAAAATTAACGGGTTAGATTCGATTTATTGTAAAATTAACGGGTTAGATTCGATTTATTGTAAAATTAACGGGTTAGATTCGATTTATTGTAAAATCAACGGGTTAGATTCGATTTATTGTAAAATTAACGGGTTAGATTCGATTTATTGTAAAATTAACGGGTTAGATTCGATTTATTGTAAAATTAACGGGTTAGATTCGATTTATTGTAAAATTAACGGGTTAGATTCGATTTATTGTAAAATTAACGGGTTAGATTCGATTTATTGTAAAATTAACGGGTTAGATTCGATTTATTGTAAAATTAACGGGTTAGATTCGATTTATTGTAAAATTAACGGGTTAGATTCGATTTATTGTAAAATTAACGGGTTAGATTCGATTTATTGTAAAATTAACGGGTTAGATTCGATTTATTGTAAAATTAACGGGTTAGATTCGATTTATTGTAAAATTAACGGGTTAGATTCGATTTATTGTAAAATTAACGGGTTAGATTCGAATTATTGTAAAGGTTAAGGGGTTCATTCGAATTAATATTGTAAAAGTAATGGGATTCATCCGAATTATTGTAAAAGTAATGTGTCTAATTCAAATAAAGAATAAAAGACTGGTCAGTTACCAGTACATCTGAACAAACAAGTAACCGATATCTGAGCTACTTTCCTTACCTTTAATTACAATCATTAATAAAAACAAAGAGATTAACGCTTTTGGCCGTTTATCACGTTCATTGTCTTCCACTAGGTTTGAACTTATTTCGATCATTGCCTTATGCTCAATAATCGAAAACAATTGGGTCAAAACCACAATTCTAGTGCTATAATTCTGCAAAATCTCCTTGTTTTTCGGCTTACTTTTGAGAGCCCATAACTTCGCAACGGAGCGCTTTACCCCAAAACGTCATAGGACCTTTCGGTCTCCTTTTGACCCAAGGAACATGCCTGTTAATTTGTGCCAGACTTTCCAGAAACACCCTGTATAACGTTTATAAATCTTTAATGAGATGAACTAAAAATAAACTAATGATAAAGGTTTACTCAATTTGTCACATTTATAAGATTTTTGGCATATATTGACGCCTATTAGGCCACTGTTCTCGAGGGAGTAAGAATTAATATTTTTCACGTGAGTCTGTTTGTGGAGATGAATTTCCAGTAGCCGCCACCGCGGCGCTTTCGTCAGGCGTTACACTTTGCTAACCTAGCTCCCTATCCTCATGCCTGTCCATGGGTAGGTGGTCTGAGAAGGAACCAACCTAAGCCCCTCGACCCCTTTTCTCCCACTGTGGGAGATGAGGCTCGTGTTGTAGAATACTGGTTCATCCAACAAAAACGACTCCTTTCGTACTCCTCCCTGGTTTATGCAGTTTGTTATCCACTTTGAAGTTGAAGCACGTATATATATGCCTTTAAACACGAAGTTACAGTTTAAAATCAACGTTAACTGTACCTTATAACAGGTTTACGAGCAGTGCAACTTAAAATGGAAGTTATTGGTGAGCAACCTGGGCGTATTAAAGGGGCCCCGATGTCTGGAGGGATAGAGAGAAAGTCGGCTTTCACTTTTTGTCCCAGGTTTTACTTTCTTTATCCGGGGTTTATGCGAATATAGTGTAGACACGTGGGTGAGCTGTTGGCGCCGTTGCGATAATATAACTTCAGCTTTATGCCAATGAATGATGGATGTCATTTAATAGTTAAAGAAAAATTACCAGGAACGGATGGTTTTTAAGTTACTGAAGAGTCTTGGAGTATTTGCTTTTAAATACTTATTTGAATTGGTTCAACCCTTTTTACCTTCGCCGCGAACAATGGAATAGTCAATGGGAATTTTTCTGTATGAGAATGTTTCAAATGTAGAGATTTTAAAGGCAAGTGTCAGGGCTATAATTTGCTCTCTTTTTTATTAGAGAGTATACAGGGTGTTTCTGATAAGTCTGCCATAAATTAAAGGGTGCACTGTTCTTAGGGTCAAACTGAATTTAAAGTGTTAAAGAACATGGGGTCTAAATATTTAGTTAGAGAGATATGTTCTCCCAAACATTGATCAGGCCATTAAAACAAGGAAATAGTCACACATGTGGAGTAAGACGTATCAGAACGGTAGAGGTTTACTATTAAATGGGTAGAAGTAAAGCTAAGTTATTCCACATGTGTAATTGATTTCCTTTGTTTTTGGGGCCAATCAATGTTTGGGGTCTCATATCTCCAAAACCAAGTGTTGTAGATCCCTTGTTAATACACATTTTCCACTCAGTTTGACCTTAGAAGTTCACCCTTTCATTATCAGAAATACAATGTATAAAGCGATGAATATTTCTAATTAAAACCATGAATCAATAAATTCATTATTTAATATACTCTTTAGATTAAAAAAGAGAAAATTCTACCCTGAAATTATTCCTTCACTAAAATGCAAAACATTAAAAAAAATTCAAAGTTGACCCATTCTTTTAAACCCAAATTAAGCAAATGATAATTCTTTCTTCAGCTAAAATTTGTACGAACAGAAATCTGGGAGTGGAAATACGACCTACACCAAGTATCGAAGTTTAAGAGCAAATATCCCCTTCGTTAACTTTGGTGGCAAATGTCAAGAATTCTTTTGAAACCCTTTCTTCGAAAGTTATTGGGTGTTTACCAAAAGTTTCTTATTTGGAGTTATTTTCACAAATAACCTTGGGGTTGCGATAGCTAGTTACTTGTGTTTCGGTTAATTTTGACTCCCACCCTCTCCGAGAAAGTTTTTTTGCGGGTTATTCTGGGATTGGGATTGACAGCAAAGTTTGTTAAAAAAATTGGGGAGTGACGGCCAATTTTTCTTTAAGAAGAATACATTTTTGAAACTCACGCTGGTTCTTCTTGTTCGCGTTATGAACTTTGACTCCAAGATGCCACCTTAAATCTTAAACGCCCATGAATAATTTTTCACTCTTTCACGTATACTTGGCAAATTGAAAGCGCCAGAAATCCAAGATATGTCTTGGACTGATGAGGGGCTATTTGTGGGTTAAAGATTATATAATAGTTCAAACTGTCTACATAAAAGGGGTAAGATTAATTGTTTTCAAGAACTAGACAAGTTAGTCATTGGTTACTGAGAGCTTGCCATGAAGTGACGTAGGTCATAGATTCTGGTAAAGCGACGCCTGGTGAGGCGCTGCCAAAGGCTAAGTACAGACTAAATAGGAAGATGGACTGCAAAACCGAGTGTAGTCAATTCTCGCTTGTCGTTCTCGAACTAGTTCTCCGTAAGTCTCAAGCATTACAAAGTATAGCAATTGTGTCATACTTATTGAACAGATCTTATAATCTAATGTATATAGCTAATCCAGTTGGAGAACTTTGAGCACTGTGATTGCGAAACATGTAGAATTTTTTCGTCTAATGTCTTATAAACTGATGCTGGACAATTACATAGTTAAACGATGCTTATAATTTATTTAACAATCTTTAATAAACACCTAGTGACATTATTATGGTATTTAAATATTATATCAAGGAAATCGTTACTTATGACGTCGATTTTTAATTGAATTTGGAAATTAGTGAAAAACCCGTTTTAATTTCGAGGGTCGTTTATATAAATAACCATTAAAAGTGTCGGAACCTTTTGATGAGGGAACTTACTAATTGCGTGGTAAAAATTGGCGCAATGTGTAGGTGTTAATGAATCCTTTTTAATAGCCGATCTTTCTTAAAGGGCAAGTCTAATTTAAAATGCTCTTTGGAAGTCCAATTTTATGAGGTAGGATACTTTTCTCTTTAAAATAAGACAAGTTTCGTTAAACTTTGTTAATATTTCATCAAGATACCAATTTTCGAAACAATTTCAAAATTCGGTTCACCCAAAGATCAATTGTGATATTGAAAATGCACGGTCCTTTCAACTTTGTTATAGCTAACGTTTCATAATGTAAAATTATTATTATATTTTAAGTACTAGGTTAATACTAGACATTTAATGGCGTCTTTAAGAATTTTACGATTTAAATGAGACTTGCTCTTTCATTAAAACATAAAATAAGAAGATGAAAACCTCGAAGCAGGAACTTTTTATTTGTTCAGCCTTTTCCCATAAGAAAAATATATTTAGTGTGAAGCCATCCTTTAAAATATTTGTCAGCTTGTGGGATGAAAAACTATGGATTATCTGTTTAGGAAATGGCTCCAAAGAATTGCGTCAAGAATTTATTTAATATCTGAGGAATAATTGGTTTCATTTGCTGTTTGAAGCGTTTGTAATAAAATAACAACAAATATAACAAGAGGGCCTAGGTCAAAAACTTTATATCCCCGAATGGTGTCGCTGTATGTTCAAGGTTTAAACGTTATTGACTCTTTATAACCTCTAGTTGACCCAATGACCAGTGCTCTTTACCCTATATATTGAAGTTTGAATTATTAAACTAGTCCTTGGGACCAGCGAGGCTCGGGATTTTAATAAAGAAAGTGGACAAACGAATTAAAAAAGTCTTTCTTGACTTGTGGATTTCGAAGCCTACTGTAAACCAGGGATAGACTTAATTTTAGATGTAGGAATGGAGAACGATTAGTATTTACTTCAGTCCGACTCATAGCCCACTATAGTGCCCCTCCCTCCAACACCTAACGAAAAGTTTAAATTATCTTATTGGCCCACATTAACTACGTTCTGATGACGTTGCTGACGGGGACGGCGAAAAATACGTAATTCCTTTTTACCTCTGTCGCTATGACCCTCGTCTTCTTTCATACCCCCCCCCGTCCCGGGGAAGGGGGTCCGGGACTTTGACGCGCGCTCAGATTACTCTGTTCTCCATTCCTACTTCTAAAATTAAATCTATCCCTGTGTAAACTAATTGACTAACGGATTTTTGAAAAAAAAAGTTAATTAGGACCTTTAGGTGATGGTCCTGTTGCTGCCTTTACAATGAGAGCTCTGAATCCCAAATACACCCGTGCTTATATATTTCAAACACAAATCAAAATATTCAAGAAATAATTGAATAAATTCAAGGCTCTATTTAAAGCGTCAAAAATTTATGCTCATCCCACGTCAAATTAATCTGGTTTTTTTCCAATCAAAAGATGAAAACATCACAAAACATTCGGTTGCTGAACTTATTTCGAGGGCGTTATGGGGAAAAGAGAACTTTCACTATCTTTTCTCATAACGAGACTGACATACTATTTTACGTCCTCGTCAGACGAAAGTCCGTGTGCGTGATGCCCAAAAAGGTCGAGACAATTATTTAAAACGTATAGCGTGTCTCTACCCTCTAGAGACTGAAGGATTTCCCTTCGGGAGTCCATTTGATTGCTATTCGTAACGGAAAGGGTCAGAGTTCAAAACTATACTGAGAAAAATAGGACCTATAATGAGTTATTTTGATTGATTAGACAAAAAGCAGGATTTTCGATCTCTTCTATAATTCAAATGTTTATTACGAGTTATACCATTGTTTGAATAAAATACTAACCATTAATTTAAAACGTATTAAGTTCAAAATAATCCAATCATTGAGATTATTATTTAATTTTGTTTTTACTATTAGAAAAATCTGTTTAGATATAGTTTCGTGGTAACTATAGCAGAAATGAAATAAACTTCTGAAAAAGATTTTGGTAGAGAACTTTATTGAAGCTATTTTCTAAAATTTGGTGTGTCCTAAAATATTTAAAGTCAAAGGTCACCACGTACAATGTCTAAGGCTATATTGAATTTACATATTCTTTAATTACACGTAAACAATTTCGGTCGAATTGAAGTTTTGTCTGAAATATTGTCCACAACCAATTTATAAAATGATGAACAACAAACGGGAAATAAATGTCTAGGCGAAGGTCTAGGCTAAATTTTGATCAGAGCTTGAGTTTAGATATGGAAAACATTTGTGCTATTTTCCTACACTAGATGTGTATATTTTGTGGTGCCAAAAATCGAGGGAAACTGATCTGAACCGACACCATACATAAGAATATTATCGGTCTCTAGTACTTTGATGTACAGTACAGTACCAAAGAAAATTTAAATATTGGCTAAGCCATTGAAAGATACTAAGAAAATTTTCAATTCATATTTGTGACAAAACAAGTAAACTCAACCCTTCAAGTTCAAACTAATTAACGAAAAATAACTTAATTAATATATTCGTGACTACACGAAATCTTTGTAAGTTGCCGACAAAAATAAATTAAAACCTCGTAAAATATGACCACCCTTACTTAAATTAGTAACCCTGTTTGAAAACCTAGCCTTTAAATCTCGTGGATTCCAAACCAACCATCTTCTTGCCTACAGTTGCATGTTCTCCATAAATCTAGCTCAAGAAGTTCAAGTTGAAAAATGTTCGGTAGTATAATCACTTTGGTAGATCAGTTTCAAAAATTAGCTAGGTATGAACCTTAGCTACAGTAAACTCCAAAAAACAAGACTTAAAGCACATTGGCATCATTAATCTCTCTATGGGTCTTTGGACTCGTATGGAAATGAAATACTTTCGCTATCGTTAACTTATTTTCTTATTTTTTGGATAAACTTTCTCATTATTATGTGCGAAGAGTAGCGGACGAGAAAGGGTTAGAAGGGAACTGTATTACAAGCCCAACAATTCATTACTGGCAAAAATATTTTAGCCATATCGCGTAAATACGATGCCGTACTACTTTGATCCTTACGTTGTAGTAGATGTAATAGAAAAGTTCTAGTATGATAACATAACTCCTAAAGATGTTAATTTACCGTAATTTTTAAAGACCAATTAAAATTTTGGGAAAAATAAGTTGCCATACTGTCGGTAATTTATGCTAATTAAATTTAGACGCTTATATTGTCTATTAAACCAAGTTGTATTGTGACCACTTTGGTGCTTTGAACAGGGCGAACTGGACTCCGAAGTAGAATAGGATAATTTTAATATAGTCTAGTATACTCAGTTTTAAGGTAAGTTCATAAGATATGTTCCATAAGTTTGTCACTGGTTACTAAGAGTTTGTCATAAAGTGACGTAGGTGAAGCGTCATAGATTCTCGTCAAGAGACGCCTGGTGAGGCGCTGTCATCGGCTTAATACAGATTAAATAGGAAGATGGACTGCAAAGATGTGAATTCTCGCTTGTCGTTCTCGAACTAGCTCTCAGTAAGTCTCTAGTATTACGAAGTGTCATATCAACTAGCCATTAGGTCATCTTGTTTTTGTTTTATTTTTCACGGTTGTGCACCGTACCACCATCTCTCAGAATTGGAAGATATTTTTTAGCATGGTTTTATATAGAATAAGGGGATATACATAATGTATTTTAATCAGCTTCGGACTATCGCACGCGCTGGGATAACCTCCAACAGACTAGAGTCAGTGGGAAGGCTGGTTATTCACCCCGAGGTAGGTTCTTGCCCAATTTTAATGGGTCTTTTACCGCAAAATTTAATATATATATATAGAGGTTTTTTATCCGGTGGGGACAATTAAATATTTTATCCACGAAATGATACCATCGTCTCCAATATTCCGAAATTAGTCATTTCAATCCGCATGCCTTGCGAGGGATTCGACACTCTTTTGAACCTAATTTCTAATATAAAGTAAATCTACAATAGGGATTCTGAAATTAGTTTATTTTAATTATGAAACCCTGTATTATTTAAGTGTTAAAATACCATGACCAATCAGTTTTACTACAATGTTTCCTGCGGTTACGTTTATGCAATACAATTACTCGGATTGACGTTCTATGAAACGAAACATATACATCTGACTTTTGTTTTTACTAATCGCAGTGAAATTACTTTTTAAGGCCAATGAAACACCTTTGGTGTCCCTTAAGTGACTGTCGAACCCCTCGTGGTGTATTACACCCAATGCATCACGTGATAGCAGAAGGGAATAATAATAGAAGGGAGCCACAGGATTTGTAACGTAAGTCCGACCAACCTCAAAAATACCCTAAATATTCGCGCAACTAAACACTTGTCCACAAAAAATAGCCCCTAGGTTACGCCACTTTTAACTTTCCCCTCACGTTGTCTGCTACAGTGAGCTTGATTTGAAGATAGCTTTAGTAAATTTCATTTAAATATTGCAGATAACACCCTCAACAATTATTTGGTTCTCCACGCTCCCCCTGACGACATTAAATGGTGCAACGATGACATCTCGTTAGCCAATCAGGGAAGGGGAGACAATTTGAGGTTGATAAAAGTCATGTTACTGTCATAAAGCATCAATATCAAGTGCCATCCTTTATTTAATATTCTCTTCTGATCACGGGATATTTTTTTTTTCTTGAGGGAGAAAATTTTTAGTGGTTGAATTAAATTATTTGATTGTCTTTAAATTGGTTCATGGCCATTTTCATTTATGTATGCATGTCGTCAGAAGTGAGATGAGACCAGAAGTACTGAGCTAACCAAATTCTTCACTCGGCGAAAGTGAATATTCTTGATAACACAAGAACGGTTGGCCCTCTGGTAGCGGTTTCTGAATTTTCCCTCCAAAACGTGAAACGCTCGTGGCGGTAGACGGCCGATCTAGATTCCAGCACCCGCGGCCGTGTTCCGCGGCTTTAGGTTGAGGGGAAGGGGGTAGGAAATGTTTTTGGAACTCGACCAATTTTTTTCTCAGTAGTGTAGGCGCGTGGGAAGCGGCATAAAATCCTCAAATTTGTTCACTAGTGCCAGGATCTACTATCAATGCTAGAGCACTTCACTTCTAGTCTCATCTCACTTCTGATGTCGTCAATAGTTCTATTTAAATGAAAGATATCGTGAAGATAATTCATAGTGTTCAACAACCTGAACGTATAACGTTTTGTTAACTACGATTTTATGCTACCATTAAATTAATATAATTCTGGTATGACCACCCGCTGTTATCTGATGAATGGTAGACACAAGGGCTTTGTTTTGTACCCATAAACAATTACTCTATTTATGTACCGCCTTAGAAATATTAGACAAGATCTTTCGTTCGGAGATAAATCAATCTGGCAGTGGCTTTCTGAATAATTTATCACAGACTTTAAAAAACTAGAGTGAAAAAATATACCCTCAATGAGGTTAGTAGTCTTGAGTGAGCCCTCACCTTATTTACTTTCTCCATTACTTGACAACCTCCTCTACATGGTGCTCCTGCCTTAAAACATTGCACACGTTAACTCAGCTAGAACTATGACTCTAACCAAAAGTATATAGGTATAAAACAAAAAGTACACTTCGTTGAAACTTGCTCGAGCCGTGTAATATTGGGAATGGGCAAAGGGGTGAAAACCTCCCCTACTAAGCGTCAGACCCTCACTTAGCCAAGCAGGAGCCTTCCCACACTAGCCTTTCACTCTGTGAAGTTTGCCACCATTTTGGTGGAAAGGAAGGAGCCATATTAGGCCACACCTCTGGCGGCTCTCTATGAGAAACCCTCGTTTATCCCAGAATAGTACCCTGGGAGCAAGCCGTGAATAGGTCCGTAAAGTAGCAGATGCTATCTCTAATACCAAAAAATTAACGTTTGAATCTCCAGCATCATGTGGACTTTCTATAAACCTATGACGTCAAGAAGCTCTTCCCTGATTGGTTAGTTCCTGTAGGCGGCCAAAGGCAGGGAATTGTTAATGTAGTGTACTTTTTGTTTTCATTCTATACACTTTTGCTGTAACAAATCTTTAAAATTAATCTTTCTGTGCTGAGCGGCCATCAACTTCTGAGGGGGCTGTTATTTTGGGTAAATAAGTCAGTAAACTACTCATGGCGTAAAATCGCGGTGGTCTCGAAAACGGGGGACAATTTTGATCGTACTGAGGTCAGTAGCTACTTCAAGAAACCCACGAAAATCCCCAAAATGTGTAGGACCAGCACATTTCACAGCCGGAGATTGAAAATTATAGTTATTAAGAGCGTGGTTAAACCCATACTTGTAAGAAGTACATTATTAATTATTTTACGCTTTTTAAAATTTTTACCAAGCACGTTTAATATATACCCTATTTTAACCACGAAAAAAAGTTTTTTTTTCTGTTTAAAAGAGGTCAGATTTTATTTTGAAGTGGTCATGTTTGGGTTTTCTAATGAGCAGCTTGGCGAGGAGATTTTTTTTTTTCAAGATTTTGCTCTTGAACCCATTACGTCAAACACCGCCCTGTTTTCTCCATTCTTGGTAAGTGGCCAAGCCCGTGTCCTTCACGGTTGAACTTACTTAACTCACTAAAACCATTGGATTACAGGGATATAGCATTTACTGAACGAAAGCGTGTTATGGTGGAAAACTTTTTTGACGAACTACTTATTGTACAACTTCATTTTTCTTTAAATGTTTTTAAGAAAGAGATGTTAAGTCCGTGAAATGTATATAGAGCTATCTCAAAACCCTTATTGTGACGTCACCCATGCTATTTGCCCATAGAACCAAAGCGGTACCAAACATGCCCGCCCACTGCCAAAGCTAAGCCTATGACGTTTTACCTAGGCACTGACGTCACAGCTGAGATAGCTCTATAGCGCCTTAGAGGGGCTCCTCGAGTTAGCTGTTGAAAGAAGACCCATACACGTCAAGTAAACATCAAACTATGGCGATTTCCAAATCGCTGGCACCTCACGATCTTCCAACGGTAGTCTCTAATAACCGATACCTATTCTTGGAATGCCAGCATAATAACCGACACCTTGCTATCCATAAAAGATAATCCCAATCCCCCGACACAATGTCTTAAAAATCCCTTTATTTCTATCTGAAATTCATAATTTTTATAACAGTATTTTCAAAAAATCTAGTGACTATTCAGAAGGTGTCTTCTAATCGGGCTAATAAACAACTATTCGGTTAGGTTAGGTTAGAATTTATTAAAGACGGCTTAAACCTTTCGTCCGTCGAATAGATTACCGATTAAAATTGGAATTCAGTCCATTAGATCATCCAATTTTGGCATCTCATCGAATTCCCAATCGACCGACACATCTCAATCTGCAAACGGAAATCCCAATCACCCGACACCCGAAAACGGTAAACACATCCGAAAATACGAATGATTTTCAACATTTTATGCGAAAAATGACCATTTTATTTCCTTTTCTGACCGTACATATATACGAAATTAAAAATCGTGATTGACTTTGAACTTTCAGAGTTGGTGCCTCTCTGACGGGTCCGGTGTTAAATTTTGATTCTTTCTACACGGTTTCGCGGATGAATTCGTAAACCACGCCATAGAGAAGAACAGTTATTATACAGTAACAGTTGAAGTCGTAATTATAACGGGATTCTTATTACTAACAGATAAGAATAATCTAGCAGCTGCTTACTTGAAAATTGGTAGTCACGAATTTAATTTAGAACTTCTTCACCTTTTATAATTTACCACAACGACTTTTGACTTCGTCTTTATTTAAAACACCCTTAAGTCGTTTCATAACGTTATAAGAAATATTACTTTTCTTTTTCGCATTATGATTTTTTTGTGGAAAAGTCACGTATCTACACCATTAGAAGTCCAAATGATTTATCTGTTTCAAACATTTTTCTTCTTTTCTTTTTTTTTGAACAATTAAGAAGCTAATGTAAATTTCTTATTAGGTCTACCTTGCATTTACATAATTAGATTTCCATCGACGTATTTTCGAGTTATTAGTGAGTAGGTTGAAAAATTAATAAAGGTCCTATAGGCCCTACATGTTGTATAAAAAATTTATTTAAAAAAGTGAGCCTATAATCTAAAGGATTTGAAAGAGAAGGGAAGGTACATTGGATTCTAATCTCGAACAGTTTCGTGACACTATTCATTAATTCAACTCACTCCTAGGCATTGAGAATTTCGTTACCCATGATGGTGTAACATCATGGAAATACCCTTAACTATTTCAAGGAATAAACAGCTTAGATTCTCGGCTTTCTCTTTTTAAAACTACTTTTAAACGAACGAAATTTATCAAATTAGAACGATTTGATAACTTTTTCTAGCCAAAACAGGAATTCATAAGCAAATAGGAATCGTTGTGTAACCATTTTCTATCGTATCTAGGAGAGCTTTGAGGGAGGAGCTAGACTAATCATTAAGCATGATAAAGTTTTCGTCACGAATAATTTATCTCGCTGCGCGTTGAACATTGCACACGCTCCTAACCTCGCATTTTTATGTCATAGTCATATGCTCTCTCGAATTTATTGGTTATGCGCCTGGATTGGTGGTCGCTTATTTTAGCATCGTCTTTGTGAATTTTATTACATTTAATATAAAATTATTTCTGAAAATGGAGTTGTTACAACTGGGTATAGTGCCCCAAAAGTCTTGTCTCTGAAAATGAGCGGCGCTTCCGTTAATACAATTTATAATGGAGAAATTTAATGGATTGTTACATACACAGTGTCGGCCCATTCATTACACAAGCCAATGAAATATGGTTATTGTCCTATACATTTAAAATGTAAATCCATCTATTCATTCATGGGACTTCTACGTTTTATGTACTATCAAATGACACTTCTGTCTGCATATACATAGTCCCACCGATCACTCTTGAGGCGTTTTTCAACATTGTATGATCAAATTACTCATACGATTACTAGCATATTCGCACTAATTAAATTTTGTGGGGTTTTTCACCACTGTGAATAAATTGATGTTTGCTCAAATTATTCTTCTGCGTGCTTGCATAGTCACACTGATCACATTTGAAGGGTTTTTCACCTCTGTGAATGCGTTGATGTTTGACCAAATTACCCTTATGCCTGCTTGCATAGTCACACTGATCACATTTGAAGGGTTTTTCACCTCTGTGAATGCGTTGATGCTCGATCAAAACACCCTTCTGCCTGCTTGCATAGTCACACTGATCACATTTGAAGGGTTTTTCAACATTGTGAATGCGTTGATGCGCGATCAAATTATTCTTCTGAGTGCTTGCATAGTCACACTGATCACATTTGAAGGGTTTTTCACCTCTGTGAATGCGTTGATGTTTGATCAAATTACCATTATGCCTGCTTGCATAGTCACACTGATCACATTTGAAGGGTTTTTCACCTCTGTGAATGCGTTGATGCTCGATCAAAACACCCTTCTGCCTGCTTGCATAGTCACACTGATCACATTTGAAGGGTTTTTCAACATTGTGAATGCGTTGATGTGCGATCAAATTATTCTTCTGAGTGCTTGCATAGTCACACTGATCACATTTGAAGGGTTTTTCACCACTGTGAATGAGTTGATGTCTTTTCAAAGAATTCTTCCACGTACTTGCATAGTCACACTGATCACATTTGAAGGGTTTTTCACCACTGTGAATGCGTTGGTGTTCGATCAAATGAACCTTCCGCGTACCTGCATAGTCACACCGATCACATTTGAAGCGTTTTTCTTCGTTACCCTTCTTAATGTGACGATGCGGACCCCTTTTATATTCAGCAGAATATTTGATCCGAGTTGACCGTTTCTTCCTGAATTTCCCTGCAGAAATTTATTAATGAAATATAAAAACGACACATACATTCAAGCGCACACGAAAACTCATTGTTTTTTTAAAGTATGAGTAAACGACCTTACAAACAACATGTTGGGAAACCAAAATAGACCTCTACGAGTCGAGACGTTCTTAATTAAATATAATTTATATTGATTATTTTTATCGTCAGTAATTTAGCTTAATATTAGTTTAGTTTAGTCATTCTAAGAAACGTTATTCCTAAAATCGTTTTAAACATAGCTATTGTTGACGTTTGAATTCAAGCGTATGCCTCTTTAACAATTTTTGGAAATTTAGGGTATATAAGGCCATTGATTCACAATAAATAATAAGAAAACCCGCAATTGCGAATGCGTGAACGCGGTGACAGACACGTCCAGTGTAATACCTCTCCGTGACGACATCGTCAAACGGAGAGGTAAAAAGGGGATGAACATTAATTGAATTGCAAGAGAAACCTTGATGTATTTTCAAATTCAACGGATGTTCGGAGAATCAAATGCTAGCCGATGCTGCGTGCAGACAAGCTACCATTTTCTTTCGTTCTGGCACCCACCGGAGCCTCCGGGATGAACTAGGCCCATGCGTGTGGCGAAGCGAGAATATTTTTTTAACCAATTTAGTTCGCCGTGTTTTCCCGCTTGGGGGCGCTTATATTACCGTAAAGTAAACAAAGTTCAACCCCGTGACCCTGTCGACTGCTTAAGTATTTGGGCCAAGCTCGCGGATTGTAAGTATACGTTTTTACAACTCTTACTGAATTATTTAAATTGAAATAATTTATTTTGTTGTCATCAATACAATCTAACCGAAAGATTCAGTAAAAAGTGAATAGCCCCAAAAACATTTACGTTAATTTTAGGATGAAACTTTTCTCTATCATAAAAATTTTATGACTGACCCCTAAAATATCAACGACAATTTAAGGAAGACCCCTGTCACAACGGAAAAATAAGCGCCATCTATTGTGAAAATATTTTTCCTAACAAACTGGATATTTCCCCACATAAAATTTGACATGCATGGGCCTAGTTCATCCCGGAGGCTCCGATAAAAGCTTAAAATGACTTACCTGCAATTTCCGAACGAGGCGATGAGGTTTTACCTTCTGGAATATTTGGAGCGACTTCTTCAAATGACTCCGTGTTGGACTCCGAACTATTACGTTGAACTGCAATTGGAACTTCGGGTAAATCGCTTTCCATAGAGACGGAGGTCAATTCTGATAGTTCAATTGGGTTGCGTTCTACTTCAGGAACAAACATTGGCACACTCAATATATCACTTTTCTTTGCACCTGTCACGTCGATTTCCGATTGGTTTTCATCAAGTTCGTTTTCTAGGACTCTTTTTAGTGAATCGCCTTCGACATTTGCATCCAAATGTTTTTCGGATTCAACATTCAATTCAGGAAGACGAAATTTCTTCGATGGAATTGAATTATCCTCAGTGTCCCCTTCTGTCGAGACACTTTGCGATTTAAGAAGAGAGTCGTTAAGGGTACTAATATTGTTTTCAAGAGGTTCTCGTGGCGAATCGCTTTCCGTCTTCGTGTCAGGAGTCATTTCGAATTGGTTCTCGACCTTAATTTTAGGTGAAGGCGCACATAGAGGCAAACTGTCACTGTAGTTCGGTTTAGGGACACGTAGATTCGTAATTCGCGTTATAAACCCCATATTTTCAGTTTTTTTCAAGGTAGTTTCGGTGTTTGTATTGCCAACCTCAGAAACAGGTGATTCTTGACTAACATTTTCTTTACACGGGTTGCCTTGGACACTGTGCATCACAATTGGAAGGGATAACTCCTGGCCATTAATTCCAGAATCATTTCCAACGGGTTCAGTTTTCACTAATTCATCGTTAGGAAATTGAAGTATTCCACTTTTCTCCTATTTTTTTATTTTTTTTCAAACAATTAATAATAACTTTCATTCTTAAAGTAATTCTCTTTAGAGAGCTGCACGGAACGGAATTTTTTCCGTTTTCCGCGGAGTCCGTTCCGTTCCGCCGGCTTAAAACGGAATCGGAAGGAAGAAAGATCTATATAACGGAAACGGATCGGAAACGGAAAAGCTAATGAACGATTTTGTGGAAACGGAACGGAAACGGAAAAGCTAATGAAGGAGTTGTGGAAACGGAACGGAAACGGAAAAGCTAATGAACGATTTTGTGGAAACGGAACGGAAACGGAAAAGCTAATGAACGATTTTATGGAAACGGAACGGAAACGGAAGAGGTAATGAAGGAATTGTGGAAACGGAACGGAAACGGAAGAGGTAATGAAGGATTTGTGGAAACGGAACGGAAACGGAAGAGCTAATGAAAGAAGGTGTGTGGAAACGGAACGGAAACGGAATAGCTAATGAAGGAGTTTTGGAAACGGAACGGAAAAAGGAAAAAAATATCTTATGGCTACGGAATTGAAACGGATTGGACACAGATATTTTGTCCTCTGCAGCTCTCTAATTCCAGGGCTCCCAGCGCTTAGTGCACAAGTGGTCGAAAAGCCGAGATAAGTAAATTTTTGAAATTGATTACCAGTAAAATAATTTATTTCAACGGAAAACGGTAATGGAACGTTGTTTTTTCTTAAGCATGCATTTAAGTTTCAATTAAAAAGAAAAATTAATATCTGATCATTCAGACAAGTGATAACCTCAGTCTTATCGATACTTTTTAGGTCTTGATTCTAATCAAGACATTTTTGATTAATATCTGTTCCTTCAGTCTTCATTTTAATTAAGAATGTTAAGAAACTGTTTTACATTTTCAAAATCTGCACTAAGCAGAAACATATATAAAGGGGACCATAACTTTAGCTCAATCAGACATTTATTTATAATGATACTTAAAAAAACGTAAATCAATAAAAGTTTGTATTCTTATTGTAATTAGAATAATACATTTTTTACAATCATTTATTGAAACGCGAGGCGCCCCCCTAAAAATTCCACCTACAAAAACCTACAAGCACCCGGGCAAAGCATCTACCCAAAAGTACCCACAAGTACCTACAAGTACCCACAAGTACCTACAAGCACCCACAAGTACCTACAGGCACCTAATAGTAACCACAAGTACCTAATAGTAACCACAAGTACCTACTAGTACCCACAAGTACCTACTAGTACCCACAAGTACCTACAAGCACCCACACGCACCTACAAGCACCCACACGCACCTACAAGCACCCACACGCACCTACAAGCACCCACAAGTACCTACAAGCACCCACAAGTACCTACAAGCACCCACAAGTACCTACAAGACCCACAAGTACCTACAAGCACCCACACGCACCTACAAGCACCCACACGCACCTACAAGCACCCACACGCACCTACAAGCACCCACAAGTACCTACAAGCACCCACAAGTACCTACAAGCACCCACAAGTACCTACAAGACCCACAAGTACCTACAAGCACCCACACGCACCTACAAGCACCCACACGCACCTACAAGCACCCACAAGTACCTACAAGCACCCACAAGTACCTACAAGACCCACAAGTACCCATAAGTACCTACAAGCACCCACAAGCACTCACAAGTACCTACATGCACTCACAAGTACCTACAAGCACTCACAAGTACCCACAAGTACCTACAAGTACCCATAAGCACCTACAAGTACCCATAAGCACCAACAAGTACCGATAAGCACCCACAAGCACCCACAAGTACCTACAAGCACCCACAAGCACTCACAAGTACCTACATGCACTCACAAGTACCTACAAGCACTCACAAGTACCCACAAGTACCTACAAGTACCCATAAGCACCTACAAGTACCCATAAGCACCAACAAGTACCGATAAGCACCCACAAGCACCCACAAGTACCTACATGCACCCACAAGCACCCACAAGTACCTACATGCACCCACAAGTACCCACAAGTACCTACAAGCACCCACAAGGTAATCAAGTTAAGTAGCTTTAACCTAAGCAGAGAAAAGATAAAAGTCCATTAAGCTAGCTATTTGTTCTAAGAATTTGACTATAACCGCGGTAAAACGACCAAACTCGCTTCATACACTACATAACTCATGCTAAAAAGTCGCAGGTTCCATAGTTTCAGGGTAAACCACGTAAGTCGGAGCAAGTAATTAAAACTATGAAAAACAGTACTTAAACTTAAATTTTCTTGATGAAAAAAAATAGGCGCCAACTATGGATATGGGGCTTTCATTTAAGACCGTTTTCAAATCTATCTGACGTATGGTTATTTTTGTAAGGGTATGGACAAAATTTGTAACTTTGGAAAATTTCCCATGTTATTTCTATGGGAAATTTCCAGTTTTTCGTCAAAATCTGTGATTAATTTTATGGAAATGAAGACCACCCTTAGCAACTTTATTTTTTATAAAATAAACTAATTAATGGATCTCTTTGAAATTTTAACCACATATTAAGGGTCCGAATTGTAGTTCAGTGGATTTTCTTCGAACCAATTAGTACAATACAAAAAAAACTACATCCAAACAAAAAACCCTCCTTATACATTAAGAGCAGTATGAAGTCTTATCTAAGAGAGCTACCGCTCTCATAGAATATTCAGCGATTAAACCTCTATACGTGAATACACCTACTAAGTACTAAAAAAAAGAGAGTATGAATTCAACGGTAAAGTTAGCGACAATTTTCCTGTATCTATGTAGACGATAAACACTAAATAGACTTGGAGACCACCTCTATGAAATATCTTCGTGATATTGTTTAAATTTTTTTACAACTTTCAAATTCAGTGTAACGATACTTAAATAGTGGTTAATCATGAAACTAAAATGTTACTGGCCCAGAATAGGACGTTCTTAAGGCTAGGGGTTCACTGCATTACCAGTCTATAGAAGAACTCAATCAAACCACTCTAAACCAGACAGCTAATATATTTAGATTAAAATTTCATCTCTGAAACGGTCCAAAGCCATTATACAGAATGCAAACTTATCCTAATAAACGTATGATAAAATATACGTGACAATATGAATAAACAGTAATTCAGCCATTAAACCAATATACGTGATACACCTTCTAAGTACAGAAAAAGCAAGAGCATGAATTCAACGGTGAAGTTAGGGTTAGCGACAATTTCCCTGTATCTCTTGTTTCTTTTGAAACCATCTACTACCAGAGCTGATGACGAAGTTAAAGTAATTAAAGGCGCAAATGACGATCCAGGACCTTTAGCAAGTACTACGCCAAAACCTGAAGAAACTTCAGACAATTTAAGTGGTAATGAAAGTTCCGAGGAGTCTGGTGGCAAAAATGGAACTCGTTTGAAAGAAGAAAAGCTCAAACGTTTGGAAAAGCGCTTGGAACAATTCGAAAAACGTATCCAAAATCGCCAGGATGATGTTTTATGATCATGTCTTCAAAAGTGAAAATTTTAATACCTGTTACTTCAGGCAATTCATTTTCTACACTTATCTTTTACTTTCCCGTCTTTATCTACAATGACAGTTTTTTTTATTAATATCTGTTACTTCAGTCTTAATATTAATTCAAATTGTTCAGAAACCTTAGGAGAGTAAAAGTATTAGGGCATTGTGCATACATTAGTTAACGCGTTTGAACTAACCAACCATCTATTATAAAACTGTCATTCCTGACTGCTTGACTTGACTCAAATTGCTTTCCCGTCATTTTCACATGCAAATACAGAGGGAGCTGTAGTTATACCACAAAAATATTCCGTACACCTGAGCACCAAAACATGTCATATACTTATCAAGTTCAATTACCAGTCATCTGTAATCTGGCTTAATTACCAGTCGTCGGTAATATAGCTTAATTACCAGTCGTCGGTAATATAGCTTAATTACCAGTCATCTGTAATCTGGCTTAATTACCAGTCTTCGGTAATCTAGCTTAATTACCAGTCTTCGGTAATCTAGCTTAATTACCAGTCATCTGTAATCTGGCTTAATTACCAGTCGTCGGTAATATAGCTTAATTACCAGTCGTCGGTAATCTAGCTTAATTACCAGTCGTCGGTAATCTAGCTTAATTACCAGTCGTCGGTAATCTAGCTTAATTACCAGTCGTCGGTAATCTAGCTTAATTACCAGTCGTAGGTAATCTTGTTAAATCACCTTTATTGTTACTGTCTCTAACTTAATATATTTATGTGTGGGGTCCTTTTCCAACTTAACTTGTTAGCTAACACAAGCTTAGGTTCTCTTGTTTTTTAACCACTACGAAAATTGGACCAAATAGCCTTAACCGTGCTAACATCATAAAATGGCTCTTATCCATGCTAAAATATCGCAGATTGGAATGGTTTTGAAAATACGAAATTATACATACTTAAACTTAAATCTAATTAATGAAAATTGGAAAGCGGAAAATCTAAATACCAGGCTTTCGTTTAAAACCGTTTTCAAGAAAAACAAACGAATAGTTATTGCATTACGGCTTCCAGAAAATGGTTATTTGTAAAATATTTTCCCATGTTATTTCTATGGAAAAATTTCATGTTTTTCATCAAAATGTCGTAAAATTTTTATCGAAATGAAAACCACCCTTAGCAACTTTATTTTTTATAAAATAAACTATTAAATGAATCTTTTTGAAATTTTAACCACATATTCAGGGTCCTAATTGTAGTTCTGTGGAATTTTTTCAAAACAGTTTATACAATACAAAGAAAGTTATATCCAATCAAAAAACCATCCTTATACATTAAAGTCAGTATGAAGTCTTATCTAAGAGAGCTACCGCTCTCCTAGTACCGCTCTCCTAGAATAGACTAGTGGCGGTAGAGAGGGGCGTAGACTGTGTATCCCTCCATCTGGGCGCGTTCTTGTAAAAGGGGATACTGTGCGCTCTAGGTAGGGGGATGACACTGAGCTAAGAGATAGAAGGGTATGACGTTTGCATACGTAGTACTGCCATTACTCTATTGTAGCATAACCTAACCTAACCGAACCCTAACCTGATAGTTTTAGCTCCGCTCTTATGGGCGAGTTCCGATTGGTTCCTACATAGAGCTCGGCATTTTCTATCCATTATCCACAACTTGGTGGATAACCGATTATTTTTAAACAAATTTGTGGATTATAATACGATTTAACATGTAAGTTCTGTGGATAATTTTCGAGTATGGATAAAGATAAAATAACGTGGATAATGGATAGATAATGCCGAGCTCTATTCCTACCCTTGGAAAGGTAAAATTGGTGTGTAGAAGTTAGGCAGAGTATTAGGGGCACCACAGAAGCCAAAATTCGCTTTACGTCACATGGTCAGTCCATGAACGCTGAATCTCTAAAGGGACTGGTAAACGGAATAGATTTTTCTCTATAGCACGTTTGCTTTGTAAAAAAATAAATAAAAAAAACGGGTACGGCCAAGCTCGTTTAAATTTTTTTCAATAGGTTTTTGAAGAAGCACAAAAGACCGAATGGCCTTGAGTGTTCCCAAATTGACAGCCCCCATTCCTTCCCCCAATGCTATGCTAGAGAGGAATCGGTTTGTACAGTGGAAGGCGGGCGTTTTCCGGTCCCTTTTAGAGATCCAGCGTTCATGGTCAGTCGTAGTATTGCTAGAGAGTCGCGGCCGTGGCCCACGAAATTATCAGGGTCTATTAAGTCCTACCCCTTTATTTCTAAAATTCGGATCCTTATTGCCGGCGGCCATAATAGTTTAAGATAATGGTACTAAGCCCGAAATACTGTGAGAAAATAATGATACGATACGACCTTGCTTTTTCAATTAATATTCTCGAAGACCCGGCCGTGTCATTGGGATCGCGTAGGTTTCTTGCACGGAGGCTTACTTACTGTAACTCTAAAAATACTTTAGGTCTTATGGTTTACGTAATTCCATTCGGTCTGTCGTTCCTATTCCTTGCATTATAATGTTTAGTGCAAAAATTAAGAGTATATATACTGGGTGTTTCTTAAAGCCTGCCATAAATTAAGGGAGATGTATTTTGAAGTTCACCAGTCAAAAACACAAAATGATAATTACAAAAGTATATAGAATAGAAACAAAAAGTACACTTCTTTGAAACTTGCTGGTGCCGTGTAATATGAGAATCCCAGCCGCCTTTATCCCAGAATAGTGTCGACCCCCCTCTGCGTATGATTACCTTCCCGACCGTGGCACAGGGAGCAAGCCTTGAATAGGCTCATAAAGTAGCAGATGCTAGCTAGCTCTAGTACCAAAAAGTACCGTTTGGTTCGCCAGCATCATGTACAATTTTCCATAAACCTATGACTTCAAGAAGCTCTTTCCTGATTGGTTAATTCCTGTAGGGGTTGAGAGGAGGGTAGTTTGCTTCTTCTTTTACTTGTCGTCTACAGCCAAAGGCAGGGAATTGTTAATGAAGTGTACTTTTTTTTAATCTATGCACTTTTGGTAACTATTAGTCCAAAAATATATATAAAAATACATCTAAATATTTTAGTGAAGCTTGGAATGCCAAGAAAATCAATATTGTGCCATTGAAAATATCCATAATATTGATCAGCCTTGAAATGCAGACATAACTGTAATTAAAGAAAGCATTTACAACATACGTGGTCAATAACAACAGAAAAATCGGGCCCATCACTCTTACTATAGTAATCTCAGGATTTCAGAAAGCATTTATTTGCATAGAAAAATTTGCCCTAACACTGTTACTATCTCCACTAAAGCGGCTTATTGTTTTTAAGTTCCAGCACGTAGCATCCACACGGGATTAGGCCGGATGCTTGGAAACTTTGGCTCAGAACGCTTCAAAACTCGAAAGGGCGGATGGAATTGAATTGTTATCACGCAGAAAACTTCGTTGTTTGAAGTTTGGAAAGGGTTGGGCACGATACGAGCCTTGTCCCGTGGGTTGACAAGAACAATGAGTCACAAAAAAAAAATCGGACGATCATCTTCTAATCTACAAGACATATCGTGGGATGATCATGATGCTATGGGGTAAAGACGAGAAAAGGTGGGATAGAACAATTTTTTTCGAGGGTCAGTTATAATAAACGAAATTGATTTAATCTTAATCGACTATTTCAATTTCGATAACGAGATGAAAATAATTTAAAAAAATAAAAGACAATGGGATATTTTTTTTCATCCCCTCACCCTCTGTCCTCCCTAAATACGTCAACAATAAGTGTCTTTCATAACACAGATACCAGCCCTTACAGTGTTTTTCATTTATCGAAATGATTGGGATAATTCAGGAATTGAAAAATTTCTTAAGAGAAAGTTTTAAAGGGTTTCTGTTGCGATGTTATCAAAGCCATTTCAACAAATAAACTATATGCGATTTGCAAAGCTAAATGATTTAAGAGAGGCGATCTGGCTGGTCGTTGGATATATTCATTCTTGCATTTTAATTAAGATTGGCTGCGATCCAATTTATGGCCGAAAGTCAAATTCCATGACTTTTTCCTGGTAATCCTGAATTACTAAGGACGAATTTTCTCACCATTTATGATTAGTTTTCCTAACCACTTAGGACCAATTTTCGGGACTGTCTATGCCTAATTTTCTCGACTTAATAGAACAAATTTGCTAACTTTCCTGCCCACTAAACCATTTATGACCATTGATTACAACCATTACAACCATTTACAACTTTACCGGACCATTCGTACATTTATTCATGACAAATATATCTGATCATTCGTACATTTATTCATAACCAATTAATCTGTCCAATCTTACATTTATGACCAATTTAACTGACCATTCTTACATTTATGACCAATTTATCTGACCATTCGTTCATTTAGAACCAATTTATCTGACCATTCCTACATTTATGACCAATTTATCTGACCATTTGTACATTTAGAACCAATTTATCTGACCATTCCTACATTTGATCAATTTAACTGACCATTCCTACATTTGATCAATTTAACTGAATCATTCGTACATTTATGACCAATTTAACTGACCATTCGAACATTTAAAATCAATATATCTGACCATTCCTACATTTATGACCAATTTAACTGAATCATTCGTACATTTATGACCAATTTAACTGACCATTCTAACATTTAAAATCAATATATCTGACCATTCCTACATTAATAACCAATATCTGACCATTCCTACATTTATAACCAATTTATCTGACCATTTGTATAATTATAACCAATTTATTTGACTATTAGCTACTTCTTCGACCACATCGATTTCCACGCTCTAAAGTTCACTATTCTTTAGTAACATCACATCAAAATTCATTCAATAATTGAGTTAATTCATAAACGGTTAAACGGTTTAAATCTCAGCGCTGCAACTGGAGAGAGAAGGGGATAGTTTAAATTAATTTAATTGAAAGGAGTATTAATCCCGCAAGGTCAAATTAAAAAAAAAATACGGACCCAAATTAAAAAGGTTAGTTGTTATAACGCCAGTTTTTGGTAGCTTACCTAATTATCCAAGGATATTTCTCTATTGTATTCCTTACGTGGAGATATTATTGTTATTTTATTCTTATAATCATAGATGGTCGAACATTATATAAAATATTTCTTGATTCTTATTAATCATCTTGCGAAATTCTAAAGGATAAATTACTACGGGTATTTTTTCTTTTAATAATATTAGAGCCATACTTAAACGCTGTCGTTCTTAATCATAATTTTTACTTGTTTGATGAAACTTTAAAAAAGTTCGGTACTTTAGAAATCATAAGGACATATGAATACGTAAAACCTTTGTGGAATTTTGATGGTATATTGGTTTAATGTATTTAATTAACAATCATTAGTAAGTTTAAGTATTCCTTTAACCTTTATTGAAAGGGATGTGCCAGATTCATAACAAAACTAGTCGTTATTATTACAATTCCACTCTCAGTTTTAAAAAGATACGTGAAAGCAAAGGAGAAAGATACCCAAAATGAATGAACTAGGCCTAAATATTTTATATGTATTACTCGAGGGGCTGATCACTTCATTTGTTTTATCCGTGTTCCGATTACATAATTAGGGTGATTGCTATGATTACGTAGGGAGCAAAGCGAGTACGGAGTCCAAATTGTTACAGAGCGAGTAGATAGGCTGAACAATTGTTACAGAGTGAGTACAGAGGCTGAAAAATTGTTACAGAGTGAGTACAGAGGCTGCAAAATTGTTACTGAGCGAGTACAGAGGCTGAAAAGCTGTTACAGAGCGAGTACAGAGGCTGCAAAATTGTTATACCGATTACGTAATTAGGTTGATTGCTATGATTACGTAGGGAGCAAAGCTAGTACAGAGGCTGAATAATTGTTACAGAGCTAGAAGAGAGGCTGAAAAATTGATACAGATCAAGTAGAGAGGCTGAAAAATTGTTACAGAGCTAGTAGAGAGGCTGAAAAATTGTTACAGAGCGAGTAGAGAGGCTGAAAAATTGTTACAGAGCGAGTACAGAGGCTGCAAAATTATTTCAGAACGAAGACAGAGGCTGCAAAATTATTTCAAACCGAATACAGAGATAGCAAAATGAGTACAAAGCAAATATACCGAGTACAAATATGCATTATTATTACAGAGAGTACAGCGATTAAGGCAAGTTAACAGCCCCTCGCAATTCAGGTGACCCAGTGGGTGTACTTCCTATATTAGCAACTCGTGATAGAAAACACCCAAGAAATGAACCCTGATTCGGGTTAAATTTAGAGTACACTTCAAATCTAACTGTAAATAAGCCAAGATTGAAGTTTATATTACAAAATCTCACGATTATCAGCGCCCCCGGAAAGACAATTTTACTGGGCAATAACTTTCGGTTTTATATTAAACTTTTTAGTGTTTTCTAGCCCATAGCGACCCGCACCTCCGCCCAAATCCATTTTAAACCTGCGGGAACGCGCCCACTATTTCACATTTTGTTAATCTCAGTTGTTAAAGGAATAATTCATGACGATATAAATATTTAAACTATAAGAAACCACAAATAACAGGCGACTATTTGCTCCGCCATTTTCCAAAATGGCCACAATTTTCAACATATAACAGCATAACTTCGTGCACCAACGATTATGCGGATTGATATTTTTTTATTAAAGCAGTGACATCAACCTTATATTTTTACATTTCAGGATTGCGTCGATTTTTGTCGAAGTATCTTTATTATTTTTTTAACCACACCTTGCTCGTGATTTGGTTCCGAAAGCTCCAAATTTTAGGAAATGAACTTAACATTGTTTAAAAATCTATAGTATTATTTTGAATACACTAGAAGAATAGATTTTATTGTGTAGTAAAAAAAACTTGAAAATTATTATATGGAAGCTGATTGTTTGCTTTACAATTTACATTTTAACAAAGTTTCAAGACGATTGTAATTAATGCACTGTCACAGACATTTGTGAACTTTGATTTCAAAGGGTCCCAATGAAACTTTTCTCATATTTCCAAGGGCTAGGCAAACTTTAATGTACTGAGGGTGAAATATAGTTGAGTGATTTCTAAAGTAAATGATACTTCTAGAAAGCCTAAGATATTAGTTAAATGTATAGGTTAGCTTTAATTAAATTAATTAACTCATACAGTAGTTTAACCTACATAGCAGTATCGTCACTATCTGGGTCAGAACTAAATAAAAACTGCGCATTTTCAGCGCTACCAAAGCTACCACCGTTGTTGACTGTAATTATGATAATTCCTTGTTCTTAATTTGATAATTGTTTTATTTTAACAATATAAAGTTGGTAAATACTTACCCCATAATTGTTTAAATTCTTCGTCTACACTAGAAGAAAAACACGCTGACAAATTTTTAAAAAGCCCTCCACCACGAACAGAGGCGTCCATTTTATTCCTGCCTCGGTACATGTAGTGACATCTAGGAATGAACCAATGAACGAACTCGATGAATGTTGGACTTCCGGTGTTACAATTCACATCACATTCACATCCGGTATGAAATTAGTTCAATGTTAGGTTGTGTCTTTTAACTTCAACTATAATTAATTAAATGTTTAAGATAGTTTGCCGGTGTTGATCTCTCAACCAAAATTAGGGTAAATATATATATTTTTAATCGAACTATGTCACAAATAGGTTGTTATTTTTGAGAATTTTAAATATTTAATACTAAGTATTTGACCAAGGCTTAAGTAAATTACATCACTTATGAAACCATTAAAAGTTGGTTTTGCTTTTGGATGACGTGGGATTTGTTTTGATTTTGTATAGAATGTAGAATCTTCAATTCCATATGTTACTTTGATTTTTATTAGATAATATATCAATTTAAATTGTACATTTTAAGAAAAAAAAATGGAACCTTTGCATCACCAAACTAAATTACTAGTGGAGGAGGTCCACATTTGTTTCGCTAAACTCGAGAAATGCCCTCTGAATGATTCTCACACTTACGAAAACGAAATTCAAGCTAGGATTGATCAAATATTTAGTAATTGTGAAAAGTTAAACATTCTTGTCAACAAAGAACCACCGGATCGTAGACCATATTCCAGAACTAAGATTGAACAACTGAAATATGACTGTAAACATTTACAGGTAAAAAGAAGTCTTATTCATTCTAAGGGTTCATTTCTGGCTGGGGTTGGAAATATCGGCTAGTAAAGGGAATCTTTTTAGCCAAAGGCGTCTATTGCAGCATGTTTTAAATGCTTTTATTCCTCATATATTGCGTTTGGAAGCCATAATTGAAGTTGGTAGGCCTACATCTTATCTAAAGTTGCTGTTAGTTCTTTTCAAACATTTCAAAAATCATCAGTATTGTTTTCTTAGACAGAAATTTGATTACTTTTAATTTTGCGATACCATTGTTGGTTTTTCATTTTTTGTTTATTGCTTTGAGGGTAATTTGACTCATTCTGCTTAAAATAAACGGAGACTCATATTGAGATTAGAACTCTAGGCATTTCATAGATAATGTGCACTAAAGGGGCTAGAGAAATTTCCTGTCTCGTTTCTTAACTTTAACTGAGCGTCTGAGCTTTAGGGTTGCCAGTGAGTGTCTCGTGTTCAGAATGATTTGAATCAATCAGTTGTAAATAATGGGTGAACAGGGTTCATACAAAACTGGAAAAATCAGGGAAATAAACAGTTGACACCTCAGGGAAATTTGCGTCAAACCGGCGCCGAGTAATTAAGCAACTGTTCGTGAACATTTCCTTTATACGGTTAACATTACACTATACTTTGGAGGCTCATAACTCTGGTTATATTAGAGATACGGGGATGTTCTTTGAGTATGTTATAGTCCTATTTGCCCCCCCCCTTCCTTCGTTAACATTTGCTCCATATTATACTCCATATACGGGAAAAACCTGGAAAATTATTGGGAAAAACCTGGTATATATGATCTCAGGGAAATTTGTTTTCCAAAAGTTGTATGAACCCTGGGTGAATTGCATTTACAAATGACTGACAAGGTTGTTGTGCAAATTTGAACTCCGAGAAACCCAAAAGTTAGAACATGAAAAACAGAGAAAAAGTCAGGGAATTTATTGGAAATATTTTATCATAGAAAAGTTATTCAAGTTGCTTTTTAATTGGTCAGATAATTACAGGGAAATCTTGATATAATAACTACATACAATTTCCAACGTAGTGCAGGAATGCTTTCACAGTGTGTCTTGCAGTATCCTGTTTATGTTCCCTTCATGCTGGACCCCTTATTTGCACCCCTTAAGCTAGAAGTGGACCCTCTCTATAGATAGTTTTCACACATGGAGGATTCATACCATTTACACCAGGAAGCCGGGCTATCTGGAGGACAAAAGCAGACGGGTTTTTGTCCGCCAGATAGCCCGGCTTCCTGGTGTAAATGGTATGAATCCTCCATGTGTGAAAACTATCTATAATCCGATTAATTTGCCTTCATTTCAAAATATTTATTTCCAAAATGAAATAGGCAGCACTGCGAAATGTACAACATAAAAAACTAGCCAAAGAGCAGGAAATGAGGGATAGGGAGGAACTACTTTCTAGAAAATTTGCTCCCAACGACCACGATACGTCAATCATGATAGATCACGCCTTGCAACACAACACTTCCCTGCAAAATTCAAATCGGGGAATCGACGAACTAATCGGGAGTGGAACTAATATTTTAACTAATTTGAGGGACCAAAGAGAAACTCTAAAAGGGGCGCATAGAAAAATTTTGGACGTAGCTAACAGCCTCGGTCTCTCCAACACGGTCATGAGATTGATAGAGAAGCGTGCCTACCAAGACAAGTACATTTTGTTCGGAGGGATGTTAATTACGTGTATCGTCATGGTTTTGGTTGTTAAATATATTATGTGATTAAACGCGCCAGAAAAAAACGTATTATTTAGAAACCATTTTTCTTTCACGGAACTGTGGAACTGTTACTATATTATGACGTAACGGTTAATTAAATAAAAAATTATGGGATGTTAACGTCGGGTGTCCCCTTTAATATCAAACGTTCCAAAAACCAAATTCCTTAATTTTCATATTATCATTGTATATCTCAAAGTTTAATTATAAACGTGGGCGGTTGAATTTAAAAAAAAAAAAAGAGAAGCGTTTTTGTAATTTCAAGAAAAATAAATTTTAAGAATAAAGCCTAAGGCCTCTATATTAATTATATAGAAACCTAATATTCTAAAAACAAACCGGAAGGTCAAATTTTTAATTTATTTAAAGGAAAAATGATATAGAACCCCTGTGTTTTATCAATTAAAATTAATTTTAATAACTATCAAAATGTTAATGATTAAAAATGTCTTCTTCCATTTTAAAACTTGATAATAACGCTGAATAGAGATGTGAGTCGGTAATTTACCGTCCGTAAATTACCGATTTATATCTTACCGTAATTTTAAAATGGTAATCTACCGGTAAATTACCATCTTACTGTAATTTTAAAATGATAATCTACTGGTAAATTACCATCTTACTGTAATTTTAAAATGGTAATTTACCGGTAAATTACCATCTTACTGTAATTTTAAAATGGTAATTTACCGCGGTAATAAGCCTGTGAAAGTATAAAACACCATAAGTTACGGTAATTTTTGTTATTCCAAAATTTTAATCGGTAATTTACTGGTGATTTTTCGGTAATTTATCGGAAATTTACTGGTGATTTTTCGGTAATTTATCGGAAATTTACTGGTAATTTTTCGGTAATATTTCGGAAATTTACTGGTAATTTTTCGGTAATATTTCGGAAATTTACTGGTAATTTTTCGGTAATATTTCGGAAATTTACTGGTAATTTTTCGGTAATTTACTGGTAATTTTTCGGTAATTTACCGGTGATTTTTCGGTAATTTACTGGTAATTTTCGGTAATTTACAATTTTTCAAAATTGCTGTAATTTCACATCTCTAACGCTGAATCACACGAGTGTGGACTCCTAATTACAAGACTATAGCAATCAAAGCTAGAAATGGTAGTATAAAGGAAACTGCATGTTTTGAATATTTTAGTGTTTCAATCACTAGATGCCATTAGTGTCGTCATGTCATCATTCTCCATACAAGAATAGTCAGCTACTACACTGCTCCAACTTTCTCGTGATGTTATACCCTCGTTATCTTTTGGCGACCATATTGGAAGTCTTCAGCTCAGGCCATTTCATTTAGACTACCAAAATCGATGTCAAGTCCCCATAGCTCCTCCCCTCTCAGTACCACTATTATGCTCTAGTTGGGCTAATGATTAGTCACAAATATCAGACCCCCTTGAAAATGTACATTGTTTTCCCTTATTTCAAAAAAAATCAATGGCAGAGCAATATGAAGAAAACCAAAAGTAAATCGAGCCATCAAGGGACAGACACTTTGAAGGCTGCATAACCGCTTTAAAGGGATTGTAAAGTGGTCGGCGGACCATTGAATTTCTTTTTTTAAAAAAACTCACCGGACCCATCCTCCCCTCTCTTGTGATTGGTTGTGATCCGCCCTGCTTCGGCGTTTCCCCAGTTCTGACCCGCGAGAGTTCAAGACCCCCGCTGCGTTTGCTAGAAGGAAAGACTTTCGTTTTGCTCCCCCCCCCCGGGGTTGTGACGTCAACAACGACGTTTTCAAAAAATATTTCCAACGGTCCGCCGACTTCTTTAGAGTCCCTTTAAAGGGATTGTAAAAAAAGCATCGGCGGCTGTATAAAAGTTATCTTAAATACGTCAGAGGCACCACGTGACGCCAAGGTACAAAGACTATAGAGCTATTTCAGAGGGGGTAATTGCTACGTCACCAATGTTTTTTGCCCATAGAGAAAACCATCATAAAATGGCCGCCCTACACTCAAAGGCAGTCCCAATTTTCGTAGCAGACGAAATTTTTCCCCCACTGAAATAGCTCTATACATGGAAAGGGACTGGACCCCCTAGTCCTTTTTTTCCCCGCGAGATTATAGCGCCAGTTCCCTGAAGTGGTATTTTTTGAAATAAAACTATCCACCACTCTGGGAAATAAAGATATTTTTTAAACTAGTCCTTGGGACCAGTGACCCCTCTAGTCCCTGAAATAATTAACTGGTCTCTTAACTGGTCCCAGCCTTTGTTCTCCAATAGATTTGCAATCAATAAACTGGTCCCGAGGACCAGTAACCCCCACTTTTTGAATTAAAAAAACTACTCCAAGCAATTAATAAACTGGTTTTGGACCAGAGGAAGTGTGCTATTTCCCAGCCTGCTATCCACGCCTTGCCTTAGTCTCGTGTCTATGACGTATTACAAATAATTTGTGCCCACCCGCTTAGGTCTTCTTTACATTCCCTTTAACCATAGAATTAAAGAGTGAGTCAAACAAATTAAATTCCTTTTATTTATCAGCTAAAGTTTAATTAGAATTAAATATAATGCGCCAGAAATTTTCAGTAATTTAACTTATATGTTAACTATTTACACCTTTTACAATTTGTATAATACCGGTAGAACTTAATCAAAGAATAATAATTTAACTTTGCTTTAGCTATTTAAATATAAGGAAAGTACCGGGCTACCGGTGAAAAGTTACAAAGACTCGTCACCATCTACAACTCCCTTAAAGAAACACGCAATAAATCAGATGTTGTTTTCGAAGACTGTTGATTTTAAACCATTATTTCTTTTTTATTGCGAAGCCCTTTAAGTTTAGAAAATTAGTCAGCTGACCAGTAAAAAAGGAAGTTATAGCGAAAGTGTACAGTGAGTTGACTTTGTAACTTAAAAAAAAAAAAAAAAAAACATGGTGCCTTAATTAAAAAATAATAAATTGAATAAATTGGCGGTAACTAAATAAAAATTCCAGGGGTTATTTAATTGCTTTATCAAGATTCTTAGCTATAGCTTCTAAAAAGTCCATAGTGTACAAATAATCGCCTTCTTTCACGCTGTAAAAAGAGGGGTCTTATTAGTGTCACGAGTAGGGATCGGGTTAACAGTGGTGTGCGAGTCCCCTTCTTTTGGTTTCAAGGGAAATAAATAGTTGACAAAAACCTCAGGGAAATTTCGAATTTTTAGCAAAATTCAGGGAAATCAGGGAAATTTGCGTCAAACAGGGGCCGAGTAATGAAGCTAAATTTTCGTGAATATTCCCTCCATAGGATTAACATTACACTATACTTTGGAGGATCATAACACTGGTTATATTAGAGATAGGGGGATGTCCTTTGATTATGTATTAGTCCTATTTGCCTCCCCCCTTCCTTCGTTAACATTTGCTCCATAGGATACTCCATATAGGGGGAAAAACCTGGAAAACTCAGGGAAGTATATGGGGAAAAAACCTGGAAATCTCAGGGAAATTTGTTTTCCAAAAGTTGGATGAACCCTGTAAAGCTACTCGAACCTTTTTCTAGTCTTCAATATGATGTTATCGAGTAGAGTACTTGGCTCAATACTCTAACTTAACGAGTACTCGCACGCCACTGAGGGTTATGCGCTTATAAATCAAGATTGATAATCATACTTCTTAATTCCATGTATGCAACCGGCTAAGTCCTTGGTCATTAAACCAGAATCGACTGTATCTACGCAAGCCTTTTCAAGCGCGTCGCAGAACCTCTTTAGTTCTTGATTTCCGTCTAATTTGGCACGATGTTCCAAACCCCTTGTCCACGCGAAAATACTGGCAATGGGGTTTGTACTTGTGGATTTACCCTTTTGGTGTTCTCTGTCAAATTTAAAAGATACACATGTGTATCGCGATTCAAAATTTATTTTGAAAGGGGTGTTAGATAACATACCGGTAATGTCGGGTGACTGTACCATGTGCGGCTTCAGATTCGATGGTCTTGCCATCGGGGCAAACCAAGACACTGGCCATAAGACCTAATGATCCGTAACCTTGAGCAACAATATCAGATTGAACATCTCCATCGTAGTTTTTGCAAGCCCAGACGAAACCACCCGTTGATTTTAACGCTTGAGCTACCATGTCGTCAATAAGTCTATGTTCGTACCAGATACCGAGGGCGTCGAATTGGGATTTGTAATTTCTTTAATGGGAAGAAGTGTAGCCATTAGTTAGAGTTATAATTGTGGTTTGATAGTGAACTGAAAAATGGGTAACTACTTCTCATAAATGTCTTGGAAAATATCTTTGAATTTGCCATCGTATTTCTTGAGAATGGTGTTTTTCGTACTGAGGTATAGCGGCCATTTTTTGGTAAGGGCGTACTGAAAGCAACTGTGAGCAAATCCAGTGACCGACTGCCAAGTAAAATTAAATTGTTTAGTTACGTGGTTTACTTTAAATAGTTTAATTTCGTCGTTTTTAGCGAGGGGGTAGATACTTGAGAACTCAGGTGTACAATATGTCTTGAACTCCATGCACTGTCAAAGCTGAACTCTGAGTTCCGAAGGCTTTGAACTCAATGCACTGTCAAAGCTGAACTCTTGAGTTCCGAAGGCTTTGAACTCAATGCACACTGTCAAAGCTGAACTCTTGAGTTCCGAAGGCTTTGAACTCAATGCACTGTCAAAGCTGAACTCTTGAGTTCCAGAGGCTTTGAACTCAATGCACTGTCAAAGCTGAACTCTGAGTTCCAGAGGCTTTGAACTCGATGCACTGTCAAAGCTGAACTCTGAGTTCCAGAGGCTTTGAACTCGATGCACTGTCAAAGCTGAACTCTGAGTTCCAGAGGCTTTGAACTCGATGCACTGTCAAAGCTGAACTCTGAGTTCCAGAGGCTTTGAACTCAATGCACTGTCAAAGCTGAACTCTGAGTTCCAGAGGCTTTGAACTCAATGCACTGTCAAAGCTGAACTCTGAGTTCCAGAGGCTTTGAACTCAATGCACACTGTCAAAGCTGAACTCTGAGTTCCGAAGGCTTTGAACTCAATGCACACTGTCAAAGCTGAACTCTGAGTTCCGAAGGCTTTAAACTCAATGCACACTGTCAAAGCTGAACTCTGAGTTCCGAAGGCTTTGAACTCAATGCACTGTCAAAGCTGATCTCTGAGTTCCGAAGGCTTTGAACTCAATGCACTGTCAAAGCTGAACTCTGAGTTCCGAAGGCTTTGAACTCAATGCACTGTCAAAGCTGAACTATGAGTTCCGAAGGCTTTGAACTCAATGCACACTGTCAAAGCTGAACTCTGAGTTCCGAAGGCTTTGAACTCAATGCACACTGTCAAAGCTGAACTCTGAGTTCCGAAGGCTTTGAACTCAATGCACACTGTCAAAGCTGAACTCTGAGTTCCGAAGGCTTTGAACTCAATGCACTGTCAAAGCTGAACTCCTTTGAACTCAGGTGTACACAGAGATCCAAAGCGTCTACCCCCTCGGTTTTTAGTCTCATCAGGGCTGGACCCCATGCCTACAAGATCCCGTAATTTTGTCCGATCGACTTACCGCTTCAGTGTTGTACATTCCCAAAACCATTCCAGGGTCCTTAAAGTTATACAGATCAACTCTTTCAGGTGGAGAACCATCCTCTGGGGTAAAAACCATTTCGACTTTGCCTGGTTTGGGTATAAGCATGTCTGTGGACTTATACTGGTCACCGTAAGCGTGTCTCCCTATCACAATTGGTTGGGTCCAGCCAGGTACGAGTCTGGGAATGGTTTTGCATATAATTGGTTCACGGAACACAGTTCCTCCTAGAATGTTTCTGATCGTTCCATTAGGGGAAGGCCACATTTTCTTTAAGTTAAATTCCTTAACTCTAGCTTCATCCGCCGTTATTGTGGCACATTTGATACCGACATTGTGTTTAATCTTGGAATAAATGAATAAATGAATAAATTTTAAATTAAAATTAAAACCAACATTGAATGGAATTAGAAGGGGATAATAGAAGAAGGATGACACTCTGCATCCAGCTCTTAATACTTTAGTTATGTAACATGATTCTTCCCAGGCGAGGGATCCCTTTTTGTTTGCTTTCATGCTCATCAAACTTCAGATGGGCATCGCACCGTGATAGGGTGAATTCTATAAATTTTTGGTGCTAAATCCCTAGCAATCAACCCAGAAACCTTGATTGTCTTGATGTGGGACAAAAATCCACAAGCGCATGCGCCTTGGCAAACAGTTAAGCGCTAAAAGAGTAATGACGAGGGAACTATTTATCGCGTATGTGATTCGGTTTAGTAACCTTGCTCCAAATGTTAAGGGATGTTGAGAAGAATCATGTTACAATTACCCCGCTTTGTGCTGGTACACTTCTCTCGAAGAGAAGTATTATATATGCTTCTGATAGAATTTAATATTAAAAAAAATTTTAATTACAATTGCGTGTGCTGCATCGTAAGTTACTTGATCATCTGTTTGGTCTCGGTTTGGTAAACCCAAATCATAGTACAGAATATTTAATTTCAAATAAGGAAAAATTAGCTATTAAATAAAAAAATAAGAGAGAAAATTTTAGCGCAGTTTTTATTTTCCTTAATGGAGATTTAAGTTAAGTTAAAGAATTATGTTCACCCTTTCTTTAATTTTCTCCCAAATGACTCTTGTCATTTCATCTCCATCCAAATCGACAACGGGGTTGGCCACCACGATTCTCTTATCAGTTGCATCTAAATAAAAGCAATTTATACCATAAACATTACGGGATCCTGATATTAATGTACGCAAGCCTTCAAGCAATATGCAAATGGCTCGAGTTAAAAGATAAATTTGTTTATAGAACAAGAAAAAAACCAAAAACTATTTTTATTGCCTTCTTATAACAAGAATTTATTAATTATAAATATTTTTGCGAGTAATTTTATCCTTGCTATTTCGTGAGAATTTAACTTAAGGGTTAGAGTCGCCTTAATTTTTTTATTATGTTTTTAAAGTTAATATGTTGCAACTAATTGAAAAATAAATATCTTTCATAATAAATTTATTTTTATATAAGTCGATTTCGACCTTTTATTTTGAGGGAATTTTTCTATAATTCTGAAGTCGTCATCAGTAGCACCTTACGCTTAAAATTTAAACCCCCACGAAAATTTGCCTCATAATAAAGAATAATGTTGATTAATTTAATTAACCTTGAAACATTTTTCAATATTAGAAATACCAAAAATGCCTCAAATACATCGAAGTATAGAAAGTATCTATGTTAACCATAAGATATGTTCCATAAGTTTGTCACTGGTTACTGCGAGCTTGTCATGAAGTGACGTAGGTGAAACGTCATAGATCCTCGTAAAGCGACGCCTGGTGAGGCGCTGTCAAAGGCTTAATACAGACTAAATAAGAAGATGGACTCCGAAACGAGTGTAGGACTTCAATTCTCGCTTGTCGTTCTCGAACTAGCTCGAGCTGTAAGTCTCTAGCATTAATTACGAAGTATAGGAAGTGTCATACTTATGGAAGGAACATATCTTATAAACTTATGGTTAACGTTATTCAATATTCTTTGACCAGTTTTATGCAAATTTCGGTCGATTCAAAGCTGCTGACAGATGAGATACTAAATTGCGATAAACTTATCAAGATAGAAAAACTTCGAAAAATATAAAGAAGGGTTTTAAATTTAGCACAGAAAATCCGATATTAGGGCAACCAAAAATAGTTGCAAGAATCTAGTAAGTTTATAATTTGACTGTACATCTATGACGTCAGTACTCGGATAAAATATCAATTTGATATGCCAATTTGTCAAGTTATGCTGCGTCAGAGCTATAAGTTTCATCCGAATGATATATCACGTTTATACATTTTAAATTGAATAATCACACAGAAAAAAAAAAGAGTTCATTAAACCATTGATCCTTAAAGAGTGTATTTTTACAATACGTGCACTCCACCCAAACCAGTTTCAAAAACCCACTTTAAAATCCAGATAAATTATTAGAAAAATAAAAAAAATAAATGCTTTTAAAACTTTCCTATGGGAGTTATCATTTTTTTGGGACAGATTTGGAACATAGGACCACTCTCAACCACTTCAATACGTCCCCCCTCTTATTGTTTCATAAGAAATTTAAGCTGAAGTTCAAAATATTCTTTGAATACGATCAAAATGGGAAACAGCTGGTTGGTGGTGGTGGGTTGGTAACTCGCTACGTTGCGTATTTTTCACTATTTTCCGAAGGTCTGGTAGATGTTTAAAACCTCTTCAACGTATACGCTTACATCTGGGTTTCATTGGGAAAAGATTAATTCGAAACCCATTTTAAGACAGCTTTAGCAACTGTATCTTCTTGACATCAACAAGAATTTAAAGGGAGGGTGAACTACATTGTATGGAAAAGATCAGAGTACTCAGAATTTGTCCGACTTTTCGGCATCATAATGCGACGTATACGCTTACATCTGGGTTTCATTGGTAAGAGATGAATTCGAAACCCATTTTAAGACAGCTTTAGCAACTGTATCTTCTTGACATCAACAAGAATTTAAACGGAGGGTGAACTACATTGTATGGAAAAAGACCAAACTACTCGGCATCGTAATGCGAAAATAATGTTGAAATGAATCGTAATAGTTTTTTCAATTGTTACTTGAATGTTCAATGGTCTTATTAATTTCTGCATTAAATAATATAGGGTTTTTAAAGGGCAGGGGCATACCTCCGAAATCTCAAACTTTCTGTGCGCACTACCCATTTTGCATATTTTTAAGTTTTAAATCAATGATTTTTTGTTGGCAAATATTATTTTATAATAGGATTTAGTAAATTATTGTAAATTCTAGGGTGAAATAGTTTAATTGCTTGGGATATTTAGAAAATAAACAAAAGTCTACAGTTGTGTAAAAAATATTTTCTAGTTTACCCAGAAATTAACCTTAAATACAGGGTGTTCCAAAAAAGGGTGGTAGGACCGACGTTCCATGTGTTCTATGGGTAATTTTGAGCGTAAAATGTTCTATGACATTTTTCCCAAGGGACACCCTAAACAAGTTATAACAGATGACCCCTAAATTAAATTAGCAATAATTAAATTTATGGAGCCATATGTGAACACTCCCATCATAACGGTGGCTATTTGGGGAAAAAATATATAGAACAGTTTCCACTCAAAAATATAAATTGAACCCACTATACTTCGGTCCAACCATCCTTTTTGGAACACCCAAATAAGTAATTTTTATGATATTAAATAAGAAGACTCAGTGCGAGATAACCTATATCATAAGTTTATAAGATATGTTCCATAAGTATGACACAACATATACTTCGTAATGCTAGATACTGAGAGCTAGTTGGAGAACGACGCTCGGTTTAGCAGTCCATCTTCATATTTAGTCTGTACTAATTAAGCCATTGACAGCACCTCACCAAGCGTCGCTTTACCTCAAATCTATGACCTACGACACTTCATGTCAAGCTCCAGTTTGTAACCAGTGACAAACTTATGGTGAACATATCTTATGAACTTATGCCTATATCAGGGCTCCCACCAAAATCTCAAAAATAAATAGGGGAAAAAGGGACTTTTCACGATAAAAATAGGGTAAAATAGGGACCTAAATTCTAAAAGTAGGAACCAAAAAGGGACCACTGGTAAAACAAAATGATATCTATTCTGTGAAAATATCACAAACAGTTAGGAACCTATTACTCTTTTCAATTTTTTCGACGAAATAGGATATATTTCTGACTTTCTTTTGTTTATATTCTTATTCTAAGGGAGCGGTAGGTAACACTTGATACTGGCTCTAATGTATAAGGAAGGTTTTTTTTTGATTAGATGTAACTATTTTCGTATCATGTTTACTGTTTTTTAAAAAATCCACTGAACTAGAATTTGGACCTTTACAGGGCTCGTACAAAATTTTTGGAATGAAATTCCCTGACTTTTCCAGGTTTTCCCTGACTAACTTGAACAAATTTCTCTGACCATTTGCAATAACGTACATGGCGAACATATATGAAAACAAGTCTAAATTCAGTCGAATAATTTTTGCACGAGTTGTTGTTGTTATAAAAATTAGCCAATTTATTCGTTTAAATTTAACATTAAGTAAATCATAAATAACCGGAGCGAGCGAAGCGAGCTCCGCAAATTTAGGGGTCTGGTCAAATCTCAGACAAGACATTTTCAGGTCACCCTTATACTTTTTGTGAGGTTTATAAAAATAGGGTGATTTAAGGACCGAATACCAATTTTAGGGTAGATTAAGGACCTTGTAGGAAAATAGGGACTTTAGGGACTTTTAGGGACCTGGTGGGAGCCCTGCTATATATACATATAATTATCTAATTGTAGGGCTAAATATACAAAAAAGGCCAAGAACATTCTGGAATCATCTGCGGCTATCCCTTTAAACACGCTTTAAATTATAAAATCTACTGGCGAAAACTTGATACTTTCCCTCGCTTTGCCTTTAATTAAAAAGTTGATCTCTAAGTTCTTTCGCTAAAAACACTTTCGAGGTTTCACTTAGAAACTCCGTTAGCTATGATCTTTGTACATGTTTTAAAGTAGATGTATACTGAAGAAAGTTGCTTTGCCTTGACTACACTTTCTACCGTAATAAGTCACTGTAGCTAAAGACGTGTACAAAATAACAAACACGTTCTGGCTGGTTCAATCATAAGTTCATAAGATGTGATCCATAAGTTACCGAGAGCTCGTCGTAAAGTGACGTATATAGGGGAAATGTCATAGATTCTCGTAAAGCGACGCCTGGTGAGGCGCTGTCAAAGGCTTAGTACAGACTAAATTGGAAGATCTAAGTCTGCAGAACCGCGTGTAGTAAATTCTCACGTTGTTCTCGAGCTAGTCAAAGGCTTAAGTACAGACTAAATAGGAAGATGGAAGTCCTGCAAAACCGCGTGTAGTCAATTCTCGCGTTGTTCTCGAGCTAGTCAAAGGCTTAGTACAGACTAATTATGAAGATTGACTGCAAAACCGCGTGTAGTCAATTCTCACGTTGGTCTCGAGCTAGTCAAAGGCTTAGTACAGACTAATTATGAAGATGGACTGCAAAACCGCGTGTAGTCAATTCTCACGTTGGTCTCGAGCTAGTCAAAGGCTTAGTACAGACTAAATAGGAAGATGGAAGTCCTTGCAAAACCGCGTGTAGTCAATTCTCACGTTGGTCTCGAGCTAGTCAAAGGCTTAGTACAGACTAATTATGAAGATGGACTGCAAAACCGCGTGTAGTCAATTCTGGCGTCGTTCTCCAACTAGCTCTCAATATGTCGCTAGCATTAGTGACATACTTATGGAACATATCTTATAAACTTATGGTTGAACCTATGCTCCTATAATTGTTTAAATAAACTCAACTCAGTTTATCATAAACAAATAATAACTACGCTATAATTTGTTTTTCTAATGTAACGCCACGTTATTAAGTTAGTTCTGTGTCAATGTTTTGAGAGATTGGCATAAGGAGGTAATTAGATTTCTATAGTTATAATATCAGTCTAGGGTTAGGTTGGTATGAAAATTAATGGAATGGCTCTAGCTGTCATAAAAGTTCGACCTAATTATTATCGATGTTAGCAGGGGGAAAATCCGACCATAAAAACTTCGGTTTTAATTGAAGTTCAGTGGCAGCGACGCAGATTAGATAATATTAAATAAATGTTTCTTTCGAAATTTTAATGAGGATAGAAAAATATAATATTATAAGCCCTTTTTATTGTACTCTTTTTAGTATCTTGTCATAGTTCTGGGTGAGATAAAAAGTTACGGATAAAGCGGCTTACGTAGAACCACCCATAAATGTAATTATTCAGAGGGGTCTAACATTATCATTTTTAGATTACTTTCAATATTTAAAATTTAATTGTCGTCACGGATGTCGAAATTTTGTCATAAATTTTGCTATTTGATTAAAGGAATTGAATTGTACTTTGATATATATATAAAAAACACTGGTCAATTGTCCAGGGGAGTTCTTAAATGATGGTTGAAATAATTTAAAATTGTCGTAAATTTCGGAATAATAAATCAAAAAAATTATAAGTTTAATTTTATAAAAATTTATATATTTTGATCAATACCTTAAAAGAACGGCCTTTTTCTAATTATAAAAAGGAAAAATATAAAAAAATGAATGACCTCTTATTACAAAATATTAGCATTTAATTAGGCTTAAAAACGAGGTCTACTGTGGCGTCTGCTAGCCCGAACCTCTTACCCCTACCAGTCTGGGAAATAGCAGTGCACTTCCTCTGGTCCAAAACCAGTTTATTAATTGCTAAGACTAGTTTTTTAATTCGAGAAGTGGGGCTTACTGGTCCTTGGGACCAGTTTATTAATTGCAAATCTATAGGAGAACAAAGGCTGGGACCAGTTTATTATTTCGGTCACTAGGGGATCACTGGTCCCAAGGACCAGTTGACCCCTACCTCTCTCAGCCTCTGAGAATTCAACCAAAGCCGTTGGGGTAAGAGGTTCGGTTTAGCAGACGCCACTAAACCAATGGCGGTTGGCGCAGCAGTCCTTAATTGTTTTTAAGACTAATTAAACACAAATTATTTTGTAATAAGAGATTATTAATTTTATTTTATATTTAGTTAAAGGTCGTTCTTTTAAAGTATAATGTTATGTTACCTTAATTTTTCCTTAAAATTTTTTAAACCTTAATCTATCAATGAATTAAAAAAAGACCCCTCAAAGTAAAACTGTACCAAATGTCCGACCCTCAACAAATGGCGTGTTCTTGATTGTATTAATGGTTTATCAGATTTTGTAAGGCGCGCTGTATGTGTATGGGCATTCCTAGGCGTAGAACTTATCGCGTCGCGTTTCAAGGATATCAAAAGGTTGAAATTAAAGTAGATCGAGAAATATAAATCCACAGAATTAGTTTTCATGGTCATATAAAACCAACTGTAGAGCGTTCAGGGTTTGGTAAAACTGTCAACCACGAATAATAAAAATATTCTATTTCGGAAAAAGTTTGAAAACTATTTTCACGCAGTTTTATAGTGCTTGTCAATGACCGGGAGATATGAAGTAGATTAGCACGAAGTAATTATAGGCAATGCTCCATTAATTGTTGCTAGAGCCAAAGAGCCACGAGGTCTGAAGTTACTCGCAAATTTATTTCATAAAATAAATGTTTAACTAACTATCAGCATATCCACGTGTAAGCCTTTATAAACCTAACATATTAATCAAGCCAAGGACATCAATCATTTCCGACTAGAAGAGTTATCGCTAGGATGTGGAAAATAAATAGAAAATCAATATTTGACAGTAGTCTGTCGGAAATAACTGTAAATGGAAATAACACGCAATTTCTCATAGATGACTACAGATTGATATCTTCTAGTTAATCTACTTCCGATTAGGACCCATTTCCTGCCCCGACATCACTTCCCTTCCTAACGCCAAGTTCCTTCCATGTATTGTAATGCAAAAGCGTTTTACAAAAGGTACGGTATTAAGGGTAAAAGTGTACCCCTATGAGGCTTAGTGCCAGACCAGACGCCATTCAAAGGACCTAACCCTACATTTGTAAAGAGGAAATCTTCAAACCAAGAAAATTCTTTGGATTTGGTGAAGTTTTAATTGGCTCACTCGTAACTCTTTCTTCTAGAGAAAGGTACATGCTTACGGACACGTGACGTACATTGAATCGCGCATCTTTCAGAAACTGGCGCCAAAAAGTGCCACCCAACTAAAATTTAGTTTCCGGACATAATGGTCCTTGAGGCAATTACTACATTCATTGACCGACCCAGTAGTTTCCATATTCAAATATAGAGAATAATTAAGACCGAGCCACGCATACGCGATTTGAAAGCTTTTGCAACGTTCGTAATACGTGACAATAATGAAAATGGGCCGAAAATTTATTCATTGATGATGTTACTTGAGATTGAGAGTTTGGGGTTAACGATACGCTTCCGCGTCTCAGTTCACTCCAAAGTGACATGGGTAAAGAGTATAGGAAGCCGGGTCCTCAGGGCACATGCCTTAATCCCTTAAAGCGCGCCGAATTCGCGCTTTTTCCGAAGCCAAGGCTTAGAAAATTAAAATGATAATACTCACAACGACGTCTTAGTTGAACTACGGCTGAATTCCTCAAATTGACGGATTCTTTCGCCGGAAATATACATAATTTCGATACTTTAGAGAATAAACCGGCCATGCTTTCCGATTGTACCAAAGACTGTTGAATTTGTACAGAGAGGATCCGAAAATTGACAGTTTCTGATAGTAGAGCGGCGATGAAAATGGTGTGTGGTCGGGAATGGTCGCGGTCCAATCCTGTTCGAAAACGTATAAGCTTGCGTAACGATTTAGTAAAGGCTGGAGAGGAATAGTGGCCCGTGATTGGTTGTATTGTAAATGCCGGATTTTTCCCCCTCCCGTTAGAAAAGGGGGGAAAATGCGGCAAAAGAAAAAAAGAGCGCGCTATCGCTTGCCAAAAGTGCGCGCGATGTGAGTGACTTAGGAAGGCTTCATCCACGGCCACGAGTTCGAGACGTGGAAATTTAACACTTTAGAGTGGTTATTCAACCTCAATATTCCGGTTTCATTTTATAACCTGTAGAAAACCCTTTTTTGCTTAATTTAAAACCAGTTTAAATTAAAACAAATTCGTGATATTAATGATAAACTAGAGCACCATCTTGTCGGGTAAGCGAAATCCTTTATTTCAATTTTAATGACTACCACTACCATCCAATGCTGCAGTGTATCTCTCTCTCCTCAAATAACTATCCAAGTGTGCCTGGTTGCTTAACATCTTAAGTAGGTACTTGGTCGTCTTGGATAATAAGGAGCTGAGGCAGTAAACACTTAGTCTATTTTTAAACACCCCAATGTTACTATAATAGATCTTTGCATTGTAACAGGTTGCTCCAATTTAGCGCTACAATCATGAACCATTTGTTAAAAACGACATGCAGTCAATTTGACTCCTTTGGAGGCAAATCAAGAGGCATAATTAAATTGACAAGTCGCAAGTTTGTGACTGGTAATTGCTTCAGGTCATCTAATAAGCCCAAAGAACAGGCGAAATCCGGTAGTGAAATAGTACCTGGAATACCCTATTCGAAATTGACGATTGGAGTCCCGAAAGAAGTTTTTAAAAATGAAAGACGAGTAGCTCTAAGTCCCGCAGCTACTGCCAATCTTGTCAAAAAAGGGTTTAACGTTAACATCGAAGAAAATGCCGGACTTGAGGCAAAATTTTCTAATTTGGAATACGAAGCGGCTGGAGCTAAAATTACCGACCTGAAAACTGCCACTACTTCAAATATAATTCTAAAAGTCCGAGCTCCTAATTTAGAAGAAATACCGTCTTTCATTGAGAAGTCAAATTTGATCAGCTTCCTCTACCCTGCTCAAAATAAATCTCTTATTGACGAATTAGCCAAAAGAAATATGACCGTTTTTGCAATGGATACCATTCCAAGAATCAGTAGAGCTCAAGTATTTGACGCTTTGAGTTCAATGGCTAATATTGCTGGATATAAAGCGGTTATCGAAGCTGCCAATCATTTTGGGAGATTCTTTACAGGTAAAATTGTATGACCAAGATGAGATGTCAAAATCGCCGTTAAAGTTTTCCTAGTGTGAACGTTGAAGGAGGCCATTAATGATTATATTTAATTTTTCTTTGAATATAATAATCTTTGATAGCTCCCTTTGTCTTTGAAATTATTTTACAGGGTTCATACAAACCTGGAAAACCTGGAAAAATCAGGGAAATAAATAGTTGAGATAAACCTCAGGGAAAACTCAGGGAAATAAATAGTTGAGATAAACCTCAGGGAAATAAATAGTTGAGATAAACCTCAGGGAAAATCAGGGAAATAAATAGTTGAGAAAAACCTCAGGGAAAACTCAGGGAAATTTCGAATTTTTAGTAAAATTCAGGGAAATTTGTGTCAAACAGGGGCCGAGTAATGAAGCAAAATTTTTGTAAACATCCTCTCCATAGGATTAACACTACACAAAACTTTGGAGGCTCATAATTCTGGTTCTACTAGTGATAGGGGGATGTCCTTTGAGTATGTTATAGTCCAATTTATCCCCCATCTAACCATACTAAAAACGTACGGCTACGACAAACAGGGACCGAGTTATTAAGCAAAATGTTCGTGAGCATACCCTCCATAGGATTAACATTACACTATACTTTGGAGGCTCATAACTCTGATTCTATTAGAGATACGGGGATGCCCTTAGAGTATGTTATAGCCCTATTTGCACCCCCGCCCTCCTCCGTTAACGGGAAAAACCTGGAAAATTCAGGGAAGCATATGGGGAAAAACCTGGAAATATCAGGGAAATTTTATTTTCCAAAAGTTGTATGAACCCTGAATTATCTACTATCAATTAAGATATTAATCAATATTATTTTCAACAGGACAGATAACTGCTGCGGGTAAAGTACCACCAGCCAAAGTACTCGTGATTGGTGGAGGAGTAGCGGGATTAGCGGCTATAGGAACAGCTAAAAATATGGGAGCCATCGTCAGGGGGTTCGATACGAGAGCGGCTGTCAAGGAACAAATCGAATCTCTAGGAGCGGAGTTTCTAGAAGTCAACATTAAGGTAGGAACCCATTTTTGACAGACCAAGGCTTAAGGCACTGACGAAGTAATTAATCTCAAAAACTAGCGTTGTTTTAAAGGAATCTGGTGAAGGCACTGGGGGTTACGCTAAAGAAATGTCGCCCGAGTTTATCGCCGCTGAAATGGAGCTTTTCGCTAAGCAGTGTAAAGAAGTTGATATTATCATAACGACGGCTTTGATACCCGGTAGACCAGCGCCTAAACTTATCTCCAAGGTAAATTATATTAAATACTAATTAAATTAAAATTAATTATCAGGGAAAACCTGGAATAATCAGGGAAATAAATAGTTGACAAGAATCTCAGGGAAAATTCAGGGAAATTTAGAATTTTTAGTAAAATTCAGGGAAATCAGGGAAATTTGCGTCAAACAGAGGCCGAGTAATTAAGCAAAATGTTCAAAAACATCCCCTCCTTAGGATTAACATTACACTAAACTTTGGAGGCTCATAACTCTGGTTCTAGTAGAGATACGGCGATATCCTTTGAGTATGTTATAGCCTTATTTGTCCGCCATCCAACCATACTAAAAACTTAGGGCTACATCAAACAGGGGCCGAGTAATTAAGCAAAACGTAAACAAACACACCCTCCACAGGATTAACATTACACTAAACTTTGGAGGCTCATAACTCTGGTTCTACTAGAGATACGGGGATGTCCTTTGAGTATGTTATAGTCCTATTTGCCCCCCCCCTTCCTTCGTTAACATTTGCTCCATAGGATACTACATATATGGGAAAAAACTGGAAATCTCAGGGAAATTTGTTTTCCAAAAGTTTATGAACCCTGATTATGTTTATTTCATACAGCAAATGATTGAAAGTATGAAACCAGGCTCAGTTATCGTTGACTTAGCCGCTGAAGCCGGTGGAAACGTAGAAACAACCAAACCCGGTCATATTTACACTCATAAAGGAGTGATTCATATTGGCTACACTGACCTTCCAAGTCGCTTACCAACGCAGTCATCGACTCTTTACGCTAATAATATTTCAAAGTTTCTTTTATCCATTGGTAATTATAAGTTAACTTAGAATGTTTTGTGAATTTAGTTGATGTTCCGGAATGTCTTTAGGAAGCAAGGACCATTTCTACATTGATTTGGAGGATGAAGTCGTCAGAGGTTCAATTGTTCTTCAGGAGGGGAAACTGTTATATCCTCCACCACCTCCCAAAGTGGCCGCTGTAGCGCCAGGAGCTCCTGCGGCAGCGACACCCGCTAAGGTAGCGCCACCGGAACCTAATTACTTCAATGAGCAACTGAAGAGTGCAACTTTATACAGTTCAGGTATAAATTATTTTTACCACTTAAAGGGACTATAAAGTGGCCGAGAGTTTTAGGCCCGCGACCTTAGCAAAGGCGCTGTGATTGGCCCAATTGTACCACCTGCTGGATAAGGCTAAATAACCAGTGGTGTGCGAGTCCCGTTTTTTCGGTTTCGAGCCGAGTCCGAGTATCGTAACTAATTTCTTATCGAGTATCGAGCCGAGTCTCAAAAATACTTTCGAGTATCGAGTATTTAGATAGGTCAAATTTTGGTTCTTTCGAGTAATTATCGAGTCTCAAATATTGACTTGTCGAGTAGCAATTTTGTAAATTTCTTGAAAATAACGAAGATTTTCAATTATCTAATATCGAACTAGTTCAAAAAGATTGTTAGTGATCAATTAAACATTGAACAGGTGATTTTCAAAATAAATGATCATGAACTCATCGTCTGCTATAGTTGTAAGCCTCGGACTCGAGTATTTGTCGAGTATTTAAGATGTTAAAAAGCTACTCGAATCTGTTTCGAGTATCTCAATGTGTTGTTATCGAGTATCGAGTCGAGTACTCGACTCGATACTCGAACCGAGTACTCGAACTTAACGAGTACTCGCACACCCCTGATATTTTCCCAGAATGAAGAAAAGACTGGTTTTCTTTTCCTTGGGGGGGGGGGGGTCTATACAGACCCTTTAAGTTTTTCACTGCTTTAGAATCCAACCTTGGGAAGGGGAGGAGGCCCCATGATTCGTATATGTACTTGAATATGGGACCAAATGCTGTACATCATCAAAAGGTTATTCAGTCAATTAATCTTACTTAATATCTTTGAAATAGGTTTGGGAACTTTAATTGGTCTGGGATTAATATCTCCTAATCCCGCTTTCACAACAATGGCAACTACACTTGGACTATCGGGAATTGTTGGTATGATCTAAGTTTATTTAATTTACACTATGTTATACCAAGAAGTGATATCTAGTTTATTAGGGAGAAGGTGTAAGATGCCTAAGTATTCGCGTGACATAGTCCGGGCCAGTCCCCCTTTCAAAATACAAGGGGGGGGGACGTAAAAGGAGGCCGGGCTATTTCGCTACTCTCTCCTCAATCGGAAAATACGTAATTTTCGTCATTCGCCAGAGAGAATTTAGAGGGGGAGTGGAAGGGGCGGTTTGGAATGTAGCGCAACGTCGTCTGCTAAACGTTATCTAGGCAGGTCGATTTCCGGTATGATGCGTTTGTAACAGAGAGATTTTAGAACATGTGACCAGAAACTCGCCTACCCCAAAAAGCTCAACGCGACATCTTGTTTGGGCGTCATCACGTTTAATAGAGTCAAAGGGGGGGCCTTCCACTCCCTTCTAAATTCTCTCTGCATTCGCGTCGCGCTGACGTGCACGAGTTTTCAAGAACCAGTGAGATGCTGGTTGTAATTTAGAGGAGGGGATTAACTCCGGACCTACTATACGTTTGGACAGAAGATAAAGCTGGAAATGTGGAGGCGAATTTATACCTTCTACCTAGTAAACTAGATATCACTTCTTGGTTATACCATGTGCAAGTTTCTCGAAGATCTTCAACTCGAGAATGAAAATTCAAGGTTCATACTCCTCCCTGACCCTGTTTTAACTTTGCTTAGGGTACCACACGGTTTGGGGCGTAACTCCGGCCCTTCACTCACCTCTCATGTCAGTCACTAACGCCGTATCGGGAATAACCGCTGTTGGAGGTCTTTTAATGATGGGTGGTGGATTGCTGCCATCCACTATACCTCAAGGGTTAGCCGCGACAGCCGCTTTTATCTCAACCATTAACATCTGCGGCGGTTTTCTCGTCACCAAGAGGATGTTAGATATGTTTAGGAGACCAGGGGATCCTCCGGAGTATAATTATCTCTACGGTATTCCCGGACTCGTATTTATTGGAGGTTACGCTGCCGCTGTTCAAAGTGGATGCTCCGAAATACATCAGATGGCTTATTTGGGATCTTCCCTGTGTTGCGTCGGAGCTTTAGCTGGTTTATCATCGCAGAAAACTTCCAGGCTAGGAAATTCTTTAGGGATGCTCGGAGTTTCTTCCGGAATTGCCGCGACTTTGGGACAAATGAACGTCTCACCCGACCTAGCGATACAAATTGCAGGATGTATGACTTCAGGTAAAAAAATTAAATGGTTTTAGGTATCAATGGAAAAAGGGTGTTAATTATCGCGTTCGAAGGGGTGTTTAATTATTATCGCGTTCGAAGGGGTGTTTAAAATTATGGCGTTCGAAGGGGCGTGTTTAAAAATATGGCGTTCGAAGGGGTGTTTAAAATTATGGCGTTCGAAGGGGTGTTTAAAATTATGGCGTTCGAAGGGGTGTTTAAAATTATGGCGTTCGAAGGGGCGTGTTTAAAATTATGGCGTTCGAAGGGGCGTGTTTAAAATTATGGCGTTCGAAGGGGCGTGTTTAAAATTATGGCGTTCGAGGGGGCGTGTTTAAAATTATGGCGTTCGAAGGGGCGTGTTTAAAAATATGGCGTTCGAAGGGGCGTGTTTAAAATTATGGCGTTCGAGGGGGCGTGTTTAAAATTATGGCGTTCGAAGGGGCGTGTTTAAAATTATGGCGTTCGAGGGCGTGTTTAAAATTATGGCGTTCGAGGGGGCGTGTTTAAAATTATGGCGTTCGAAGGGGTGTTTAAAATTATGGCGTTCGAAGGGGCGTGTTTAAAATTATGGCGTTCGAAGGGGCGTGTTTAAAAATATGGCGTTCGAAGGGGCGTGTTTAAAATTATGGCGTTCGAAGGGGTGTTTAAAATTATGGCGTTCGAAGGGGCGTGTTTAAAATTATGGCGTTCGAAGGGGCGTGTTTAAAATTATGGCGTTCGAAGGGGCGTGTTTAAAAATATGGCGTTCGAAGGGGTGTTTAAAATTATGGCGTTCGAAGGGGTGTTTAAAATTATGGCGTTCGAAGGGGCGTGTTTAAAAATATGGCGTTCGAAGGGGCGTGTTTAAAATTATGGCGTTCGAAGGGGCGTTTTTAAAATTATGGCGTTCGAAGGGGCGTTTTTAAAATTATGGCGTTCGAAGGGGCGTGTTTGAAATTATGGCGTTCGAAGGGGCGTGTTTGAAATTATGGCGTTCGAAGGGGCGTGTTTGAAATTATGGCGTTCGAAGGGGCGTGTTTAAAATTATGGCGTTCGAAGGGGCGTTTTTAAAATTATGGCGTTCGAAGGGGCGTTTTTAAAATTATGGCGTTCGAAGGGGCGTTTTTAAAATTATGGCGTTCGAAGGGGCGTTTTTAAAATTATGGCGTTCGAAGGGGCGTGTTTGAAATTATGGCGTTCGAAGGGGCGTGTTTAAAAATATGGCGTTCGAAGGGGCGTGTTTAAAATTATGGCGTTCGAAGGGGCGTGTTTAAAATTATGGCGTTCGAAGGGGCGTGTTTAAAAATATGGCGTTCGAAGGGGTGTTTAAAATTATGGCGTTCGAAGGGGTGTTTAAAATTATGGCGTTCGAAGGGGCGTGTTTAATTATTATCGCGTTCGAAGGGGTGTTTAAAATTATGGCGTTCGAAGGGGTGTTTAAAATTATGGCGTTCGAAGGGGCGTGTTTAAAAATATGGCGTTCGAAGGGGTGTTTAAAATTATGGCGTTCGAAGGGGCGTGTTTAAAATTATGGCGTTCGAGGGGGCGTGTTTAAAATTATGGCGTTCGAAGGGGCGTGTTTAAAAATATGGCGTTCGAAGGTGCGTGTTTAAAATTATGGCGTTCGAGGGGGCGTGTTTAAAATTATGGCGTTCGAAGGGGCGTGTTTAAAATTATGGCGTTCGAGGGCGTGTTTAAAATTATGGCGTTCGAGGGGGCGTGTTTAAAATTATGGCGTTCGAGGGCGTGTTTAAAATTATGGCGTTCGAGGGGGCGTGTTTAAAATTATGGCGTTCGAGGGCGTGTTTAAAATTATGGCGTTCGAAGGGGCGTTTTTAAAATTATGGCGTTCGAAGGGGCGTTTTTAAAATTATGGCGTTCGAAGGGGCGTTTTTAAAATTATGGCGTTCGAAGGGGCGTGTTTGAAATTATGGCGTTCGAAGGGGCGTGTTTAAAAATATGGCGTTCGAAGGGGCGTTTTTAAAATTATGGCGTTCGAAGGGGCGTTTTTAAAATTATGGCGTTCGAAGGGGCGTTTTTAAAATTATGGCGTTCGAAGGGGCGTGTTTGAAATTATGGCGTTCGAAGGGGCGTGTTTGAAATTATGGCGTTCGAAGGGGCGTGTTTAAAATTATGGCGTTCGAAGGGGCGTGTTTAAAATTATCAGGTTCGAAAGATTTTATCAACAAAATTGACTTCATTTGCGATCTATTCAAAGAATTAATCTGCGACTGTCTCTAATCTTCACACCTGTAAAGACAATGTTATTATCATTCTTAGGTGGTGTGATTGGTCTAATAATAGCTAAGAAGCTGGAAATTACGGATTTGCCTCAATTAGTCGCCGCATTCCATAGTTTAGTCGGAATGGCTGCCGTATTAACCTGTTTAGCGACATACATGGTTGACTTCCCAACATTCGCCACTGATCCAGCTGCCAACGTCATTAAAACGGCCCTTTTCCTCGGAACATACATTGGAGGCGTTACTTTCAGCGGGTCTTTAGTCGCTTATGGAAAATTGCAAGGTATATGACGCAACAAGTCTTTCTCGAAATCGGATTTCTTACCAACCTTGCACTTTGCCTCAACAGGCATTTTGAATTCGGCTCCTTTAATGTTACCCGGTCGAAATGCTTTGAACGCTGGACTGATGGCGACCAATGTGGGAGCTTTAGCTTATTACTTAGCTTCGGATAGTCAAGTTGTCGGAATGAGTTGCTTGGGAACCACAACAGCATTATCAACCCTGATGGGTGTGACTTTAACAATGGCCATTGGAGGAGCTGATATGCCAGTAGTCATTACTGTTCTAAACAGTTATTCTGGTTGGGCTCTTTGCGCCGAAGGTTTCATGTTAAATAATAATTTAATGACAATTGTCGGATCCTTAATTGGCTCATCCGGAGCCATTTTGTCCTACATTATGTGCAAAGTACGTTGATTGAAATGGGGTTTGATTTTTTTTGTTCTTTAGCTTGATGTTAATTAACTTTGTTTTAAACTTCAAAGGCGATGAATAGGTCATTAGCAAATGTGATTTTTGGAGGATACGGAACGTCAAGTACAGGAGGTGGTAAACCCATGGAAATCACGGGAACTCATACCGAATGTAATCTTGATCAGACTGCCCAGATGATTCAAGAAGCGCGTAATATTATCATTGTACCTGGGTATGTATCAATGTAACAATTTAAAGGGAGGGTGAAGTAGAAAATCAAGTGATTTTTTTTTTTATCGATTCTTCTACTAATTATAAGACCAGTCTGCAAATAGTGAAACATTCAGGAAATACCAGCTCCGAATGATTTTAAAATTCAAATTAGGTTCAGATTTTAAGGATAATTTTAAATAAGGACCTCCGACCAATCGCGTAAGTCTTGCCTTTTTATTAACAAAATTCTCGTGGCATGCTCCGTGTCGAATGAAATTTATCACGAGATTTGATAAAATTAGGCTCGCGACGTGACAATCGTGGCGCGAGACATGGAGCGTGCAACGAGAATTTTGTTAACAAAAAGGCAGGGCGTTACGCGATTGGTCGGAGGGGCTTATTTCAAATTATCCTTAAAATCTGAACCTGATTTGAATTTTAAAATCATTCGGAAGTATTTCTTGAATGTTTCACTATGCAGATTGGTCTTATAATTAGTAGAAGAATCGATAAAAAATCACTTGATTTTCTACTTCACCCTCCCTTTAAAGGAACACCAGGCTCGATATAGTTACGTTTTAGGACACTAAATTAGGCGTGGTCGAAATTTTTTATAAGATCAAAATTAGTATATTTTTCAAGCCAAATAGTCTGCTACTACGAACTTCCTCATGACGTCACACCCAACTATCTCTTACCTCGGTTTTAGCGACCATATTGGAAGTCATCAGCTCAGGCCGTACAATTTAGACTAGCAATATTGACGTCACGTCACGTCCCCGTAGCTCCTCCCCTCTCAGTACCACTCTATTCAAGCGGAGCCTCCGAAATGAACTAGGCCCATGCATGTCAAATTTTATGTGGGGAAATATCCAGTTTGTTAAGGAAAATATTTTCACCATAGATGGCGCTTATTTTTCCGTTTTGACAGGGGTCTTCCTTAAATTATTGTTGATATTTTAGGGGTCAGTCATAAAATTTTTATGATCGAGAAAAGTTTCATCCTAAAATTAACGTAAATGTTTTTGGGGCTATTCACTTTTTACTGAATCTTTCGGTTAGATTGTATTGATGACAACAAAATAAATTATTTCAATTAAAATAATTCAGTAAGAGTTGTAAAAACGTATACTTACAATCCGCGACCTTGGCCCAAATACTTAAGCAGTCGACAGGGTCACGGGGTTGAACTTTGTTTATTTTACGGTCGTGTCAGCGCCCCCAAGCGGGAAAACTCGGCGAACTAAATTAGTTAAAAAAATATTCTCGCTTCGCCACACGCATGGGCCTAGTTCATCCCGGAGGCTCCGATTCAAGAAAAAGAAACTCTTGTTATAAACGTGTTTTTTTTTACTTTCAAAGATACGGCTTATGCGTAGCGAAGGCTCAATACGCCATTGCTGAAATGGTCAAGATTTTGAAAGAAAAGGGGAAAAATGTTAGATTTGGAATTCATCCTGTCGCTGGTATGCTTTTGAACATAATCATTGTAATTGTACACTGTTAAACCAAGTTTCTTTATAGGTCGAATGCCGGGACAACTCAATGTGCTTTTGGCTGAAGCGGGAGTACCTTACGACGTTGTTTTAGAAATGGAGGAAATTAACGATGACTTTGATGAGACTGATTTAGTTTTAGTCATCGGAGCCAATGATACGGTCAATTCGGCAGCGGAAGAAGATCCTAACAGTATCATTGCTGGAATGCCCGTTTTGAAAGTATGGAATTCCAAACAGGTCGTCGTCATGAAGAGGAGTTTAGGCGTTGGTTACGCCGCTGTCGATAATCCAATATTCTACAAAGAAAATACGTCGATGTTACTCGGTGATGCCAAGAAAACATGCGACAGTCTGCTCAATAAGATCAAGGAGATATACAATTTATAATAATTGTGGAATAAAATTTTAGGATACATTTTTACAAATTCCGAAAAATGTTTATGTTATTTCATTTATTTATTTATTTCATTCATTCATTTATTTATTTATTTCATTCATTCATTTATTTATTTATTTATTTCATTCATTCATTCATTCATTTATTTATTTCATTCATTTATTTATTTCATTCATTTATTTATTTATTTCATTCATTCATTCATTCATTCATTTATTTATTTATTTCATTCATTCATTTATTTATTTATTTCATTCATTCATTTATTTATTTATTTATTTCATTCATTCATTCATTTATTTATTCATTTATTTATTTATTTATTTATTTTATTTATTTATTTCATTCATTCATTTATTTATTTATTTCATTCATTCATTTATTTATTTATTTCATTCATTCATTTATTTATTTATTTCATTCATTCATTCATTTATTTATTTCATTCATTCATTTATTTATTTCATTCATTCATTTATTTCATTTCAAAATGTGTTTATTTTTTTGTGTTAATTACTTTATGGGACACTAGAATGGAGGTGGACAGTTTAAATAATGTTTTATCAGGGATAAATTTAATTTTAGAAGTAGGAATGGAGAACAGAGTAATCTGTACGCGCGTCAAAGTCCCGGGACCCCCTTCCACAGGATGGAGGGGTATGAAAGAAGAAGCGGGTCTTAGCGACAGAGGTAAAAAAGGAATTTCGCATTTTTCGCCGTCCCTCTCAGGAACGTCATCAAAGCCTACTTTAAGTGAGCCAATAAGACAATTTAAACTTTTCGTTACGTGTTGGAGGGAGGGGCTCTATACTGGGTTATGAGTCAGACTGAAGTAAATACTAACCGTTCTCCATTCCTGCTTCTAAAATTAAATCTATCCCTGGTTTTATAAACTTTAAAGCAACTGTTGGCTCCTTGTTGTGGCACCCCTAACATTCTGGCTGAACTTCTACACACCCCTGCTGGCATTCCGTTTTTTGTAGAGTAGAGCCTATTTTAGTCCGTTTTCCGACCCTCCTCTTCGTATTTTTTCTACCTAGAGCATATCAGTGGAAGGTACTGTGAGGTTGCATGATGAAGTACTGCCAAGTCCTGTTAGGGATCTGCCAGAGAAGTGTGGTTTAAAATGACTCCTCCCCTTACCACCAAAATGGCGGCAAACTTCACAGACTGAAAGGCTTGTGGGGGAAGGCTAAGTGAGGGTCTCACGCTTAATAGGGGAGATTTTCACCCCTTTTCCCACAACCTATTGTGACGTTTTTCAAATTTTCATATACCTGTCAACACCCTCTATAGACCATTTCGGAAATTATTTACTGAAAATTAAACACACAATGCCATTGGGGTATCCTCCTTGTCGCCAAGAAGAACCGCTAGAGGCAGTGGGAGTAGGCTAGCCACCCGCGTGTAGTAAACGAGGGCTCCGTCTGGCGTAGCTTCTTGGCGCAAGGAAAAATACCCCAATGGCGGCCTCGCCCCTGGGTGTTGGCTTTTCTCTATGTAGTTTCCAAAATGGTCTATTACGTAACTTTTTAAATTCTGCCCTTTGGTGCCGAAGTCCAAACTGAAATTAAATTGTATTAGCGAAAGCCTACTGAGTGACTCAACTTCACGCGTTTGAGATTTGACTTTGACCTACCATTGTCGTTTCGCCTTTCCAGTTTCCATGGCGTAGTTTTAGTGGAGTGAAAATGGAAATGTCCTTCAAAACTCAAAAGGTATTACATCGCAGTCAGGTCACCTCTAATATTCCTCCATGGTGATATATTGCTATCAGCCTACAGAAAATTGCAATAAAAATACCCTTATTTGCAGCTTTGTTCTAGATTATGAGGGTCAAGGTCAACTTATGAATCATTTTAATACTTGGTTTCAGTGGCGCCGCCAGGGGGTAGGCTGGGTAGGCTACAGCCTACCCGTAAATTTCAGAGGGGCCCCGAAATTAGGTTCTCATAATATTAAAATACCATTGATACAATATTTTGATCTAGGCTTGCAAGGCAATGAACTTTAGACAAAGTTTCACAAGGATGATGAACCTTTTGGCATCTGATTTTTACAATATTCTCTAAAATGGAAAATGGGTTAACACTTTCGTGTTAAAAGTTTTTGACTAGCGAGAAAAGCTATCTCGCTTTTTGATTTTTAGCCACATCGTATGATGTACATCTACGATGAGGCTCTTAGTTTGACCTGCCCTGATGTCATTCTCGTAGAAGTAGTAGTAGTCTGGAGGATAACTGTCGATTTTTAATAAAATCATGCACTTTTTCAAGAAAGCATGAAACTTGGTATAAAGTTAGTTTGAAGTATATTAAGTCAATTAAAGATTGGAGGCATTCCGTATCTCTGTTGTGACAGCCGTGACAAGCCGTCAAAGCGGCCGTGAAATTGTAAACTCACCTAACATCATTTTAGGTAGCACCCCTCGAGATACACAGCCTTCGAGCTATAGAGAAAATGTAGGGGTCGTGTATAAAGCAAAAATCTTTCGGATTCGTAGGAGCTCAGTAAGGAATGAAAGAAATTTTCAATAGAAAATCAAACTACGCGCTACAAAATGAAAAAAATTACTTAATTTTTAACTGCTATTATTGAACATTTTAAAATAACAATTTGGCAACATAATTAAACCCATAATTTCGTATAAGCACAACTCCAAGTATCACCTGTTACTATTATTAATAAAAATATTTAACCATAAATATTATTAGAGTTGTAAACATTTTTTTAATCATTCATGTGTAAATGTGTATGTGTAAATGTGTATGGTTTAAATGTATTCCAATGATTTTCATAGCAGTAAACACAATAGGAAAAAAGTTACTTCCAATAAAATAAACCCTCCTTACACATGAAAGCCAACCGCTCTCTTAGAATTATTGAACATTTTAAAGTAACAGTTTCGCACCATAATTAGTCATAATTTCGCACCATAATTAGAGTCATAATTTCGCAACATAATTAGAGTAATTAATTTCGCAACATAATTAGAGTCATAATTTCGCAACATAATTAGAGTCATAATTTCGCAACATAATTAGAGTCATAATTTCGCAACATAATTAGAGTCATAATTTCGCAACATAATTAGAGTCATAATTTCGCAACATAATTAGAGTCATAATTTCGCAACATAATTAGTGGGGTGGCGTAGCGGTTAGCGCTTTCGCCTCGCAGCAAGAGGATCCCGGGTTCGATCCCGGACTGTGGCACCGGGTGAAAATCTGGGAACAAATCCTTCTGCGTAGAGTTTGCAAGTTCTCTCCCCACTTGTTAAAAGGAGTTTTCCTCCGCGGTCTAACCCGGTTTCTCCTTTCCATCAAAACTTGCTGAGGTTAACGGTAATAGTTAGTATAGGGCGCTGTAGGTTAGCTGTGGCATAGGGGCTAGCCACCACCCCTCTATGCATCGTAAAGGGGCCCACCTGTAAATAAGTCGCGAGTTGACTTAGTGTGGACATCCCTTCCTAGACCAAGCTTAGATTATTATTATTATTAATTAGAGCCATAATTTCGCAACATAATTAAAGTGATAATTTCGTAACATAATTAGAGTCATAATTTCGCAACATAATTAGAGTCATAATTTCGCAACATAATTTGAGTCATAATTTCGCAACATAATTAGAGTCATAATTTCGCAACATAATTAGAGTCATAATTTCGCAACATAATTAGAGTCATAATTTCGCAACATAATTAGAGTCATAATTTCGCAACATAATTAGAGTCATAATTTCGCAACATGATTAGAGTCATAATTTCGCAACATGATTAGAGTCATAATTTCGCAACATGATTAGAGTCATAATTTTGCAACATAATTAGAGTTTTTAATCATTCATGTGTAAAATCCTCTATGGTTTAAATGTATTCCAAAATTTATAAACAAATTATGTTTAAAGATAGAGAAGTCTATGGCTCTTTAAATAATTAGCGCTTCACAACTCTAGGCACCCTCCACATTTACAAAGCGCAGTGCACGGTAGATTCGCTTTCTGATATTTACAATTACCTCGACAGCCTTTGACGCAACCGCACTTAATTATTTCTCTGCACACATCACCTGCTGGCGGCAAGGCCATCCAACAAACAAGGTTCATACTCAAATAACCCATTTTGGCTTTATATTTTGTTCCATCCGACAGGTACCTGCCCCCAAATATGGCCCGCTTGGTAAGTCAGTTTTTCAGTGGTATTTTTTACATAAGAAGCAAATTTCCTAGTTTATCTTGGTTTCTTCGTTTCCTTTTAAATTTAGAGAATCGTCTTTCACTAACACGAACCTGTTCATAATTAAGCCGAAGTATAATTTAACTTGGATTTAACTACCGTAAGCGATCTTTATGACGGGAACTAAAATATAATTTTATAAAAGAAAAATTCCGGTAACTTAACGTGAACCACGCTCTGCACTAAACAACTATGATATGAAGTCCTAATATTTTTTGTCATGCAAAAGATCACTAAAACCCAGTAAATAACCCAAAAAACCAGAAAAAATTCCATTCTATCACCACAATACCAAAATTTGCCATGAATTTTCAGATCTTTACAACTTAACAAGCATAAATTAGCAGTATTGGGATACCGAATTTCTGAATGCCTGTATCATAAAAATATTTTTCAGTCTTTAAAATGTGAAGAATAATTAAAATATTCTCAAATTATTACTTAAAATGTTGACAGTTGTTTATTCTTAAATGTTGCGAAATTGTTACTTTAAAATGTTCAATAATTCTAAGAGAGCGGTAGCTCTCTTAGATAAGACTTCATATTGGCTTTCATGTATAAGGAGGGTTTCTTTTATTGGACGTAACTTTTTTCCTATTGTGTTTACTGCTATGAAAATGGAATTCATTTAAACCATAGAGGGTTTTACATATGAATGATTAAAAAAAAGTTGTTTACAACTCTAATAATATTTATGGTTAACTATTTTTATTAATAATAGTAACAGGTGTTACTTGGAGTTGTGCTTATACGAAATTATGCCTTTAATTATGTTGCCAAATTGTTATTTTAAAATGTTCAATAATAGCAGTTAAGAATTAAGTAATTTTTTCATTTTGTAGCGCGTGGTTTGATTTTCTATTGAAAATTTCTTTCATTCCTTACTGAGCTCCTACGAATCGGAGAGATTTTTGCTTTATACACGACCCCTACATTTTCTCTATAGCTCGAAGGCTGCGTATCTCGAGGGGTGCTACCTAAAATGATGTTAGGTGAGTTTACAATTTCACGGCCGCTTTGACGGCTTGTCACGGCTGTCACAACAGAGATACGGAATGCCTCCAATCTTTAATTGACTTAATATACTTCAAACTAACTTTATACCAAGTTTCATGCTTTCTTGAAAAAGTGCATGATTTTATTAAAAATCGACAGTTATCCTCCAGACTATCTCCCGTTCCTTCTGGTCTCATAAAACTTCGATGTCAGACTCTATTTGGTTAACCGATTTCCCTTTTCCTCACCACATCAGCAGTGCACAGTGACCTCATAGGGGGCTTAACTGAAAATCCCCTCTCTCTCCGACTTCGTGCTTTATTATTTTCGCAAACTATAGTTTATATAATAATATGTCCATTGTCTGATATTACTGAACTTTAATCTATTAAACTTCTCTATATGAATAATATGATAAAAATAGTTGTTAATTTAATATTATCGACACTAAGCAACTAAATTTTTCTCTTGAAATTTTATAAGGGGCCCCCAAATCTTCCTTAGCCTACCTGTAAAATAATCCTGGCGGCGCCACTGCTTGGTTTAGACGAGGATGCGCTGTGCTAGTTGACAACTTCATTGTCGAGTCTGCGTTTTAAATTAAGCAAACTGTGAATTGTTTTCGGGTTGTATCGTGGATTAATAGTTCAACTGAATTATATATTTAAGTAACATCACGAACATAATAAAGTAGCGGCCTTTGTAGTGTTGTGGCTTCCATAACCGTAGACGATAGTAGGCCTGGAATTCGTCGAACATCACAGAAGTAATTGGTTTAATTAATATTTAACAACATACTACTAAGACTAATTTCATAAAAACGGAATTTTAATGTTTGAAAGTAAAATTGTTATGTTTCAATCTTAAGCCTATGTTGTTTAAACGGTGACCTTTGACCCTGAAAATAGTATAGGCCTCAATGCAATGGCAATGACCCCTAATAAATAAATAGAAAGGAAAGACGGTTCGTAATAATTATTGTAATAAATTATGCTTGCTTTATTTACAAACAATAATTTTTGTGCTTACAACACTATCTCCAATGGTAGTATATTTTTCCGTAACGTAACTTTAATTCACCGTTGGCCTTTATTTAAATTTTTTTATTCGGTTTAGTGAAACGGTTTATTATTTACAATAATTTCTTGTTTGTTTTTTTTTAAAGACCAACACCAGCGTGAATATGTTTTTTTTTTCAGTTATTGTTTCATTGAAGTTTATATATATTTTTTAATTTTCTTTTTGTTGCCACATAAAAACATTAACTAAAGATGCAAACTGAAAAACTATACGCTGTTTAGTTATTAAGTTGAGAAACTAAATATTATCGATAAAATTTGGTGAAATTAACAAGTTTCATGGTTTTTTCTTTGACGTTGCGAAATTAGAAGCATGAACTGCACTTTTGCGTAACGTTTTATTTTCGAAACTGAGGGAGGCGATTTGGGAAAAATTTGTTTTCGCTACGTATTTTTGTTCCTTGCAATTTCGTTACGTGTGTAAATTTCCCTAACAACTCCCCAAAAAGGCAGATTTATTTTAAATATAATTTTTATTTCCCAAAAATTTCCCTCGTTTCCTTCCGATACTGGCTTTCTTTCTTTCTCAATTTCTTTCTTAAATTTCCGAACAAGGCTCGCGAACGCGGTAGCTAATTACAGCCAAGTGGGGCTTGGTTGAATTGGCGGCACAGCTACGGCGAATTTTTATTTATTTTTTTTAATTTATTTCGTTATATCACAATTTTAGGCTGTTCCCTTTTCAGTAATGTTTATTTTTTTTATTAAGTGTTAGCATTTTTTTTAACAAAAACATTAATTGGCCGTAAAGTTTTTAAAAAAGAAACGTCAACTTTCATAATATTTTGTATATTATATATAGATATATTAAAAAAATTGGAATACATTTTATTTTTGCAATGTGACGATCACCATATTATTATTGGATGGATTTACATTTAGGGGCTCAGTGTAGACCTATCGGCAAACAGTATAAGTGATCGTTTAAGTAGTTTGTGTTCCTCAGTTCGAAAGAATTAATTGACGTTTCTTTTTTAAATTCCATAAAAAATTCAACGTAAATTAATACCTATATAGTTTTACGTACAACTTTGGGTTATAACTGTGTGTAATGTTTGATTTCTTTTCATTTAGTTTATGAATGATTAACTTTAACATAATTATAAATACTGGTTGATAAATTTAATCGTTCAAATATTTATTTTTTAATTTTAAACGTTAAAAACGTTTCAGTTTGACTTTAATACCGTGAAGCCAAAATTAAAATTTGAAAACGCAATTTGAATATATCGAAAAAATGCGATTTTGCGCGTTTTTTTTTTAACGTTGAGCGTAGACATTTTTTGACTTTTCATGGTAATTGTTTTGGTGAATGGACAAGAGATTAGTTTAGGTTCTTTGTAGTAAAGTCTTTTTAATGAACGCGGAAGGATTTCAGCCTTTTACGTTGTTGTAAAAAGTTTCGTGTTGTAGTTTGTCCTTGTAACTTCTTCCACTCTTAGTTTTCAAGTAACAATATTGGGCCCTTTTTTTGTGTGTAGAGAGTTTTTCTTTGCCACTTTCGGTTCTTCAAAGTTGTTTATAATTATAGTCAGTTTTTTTTTCTTTAAATACATTCAACAACTTTGGTTTGTTTTTAAAGTATTTACAAAACCTAAGTTTGATTTGATTTTAATACCTATAGACTTTCTAAATTGTTTTTCCTACAAATACATAAAAGCGGGAAAAAATTCATAGATGTTTTTTTGTTCATTTTAATTATTTTAAATTAATGTAATAAGTTTTTTTGGTTGGAAAAAGTGGATCATATTATATACTCTTTTCCGAGGTTTAAGTAATTTTAGGGTTATTTTAAACTTTATTTATAAATTCTTTCTCTTTTTCAATTTGATACTTTTTAAATCCTGTCATCTAGTAAAATTTAAAATTCTGATTAAACTAGAAGTTTAACTTAATCTAAAAGAGCCAATTATAATTTAATTTCTAAATTTTGAAAGTTGAAATATATAATTTTAACAAATTTCTTTTAACAATCAATTTTTAGGAATTAATTCATAGTATTTTAAATTTATTTCTGGATTAAATTTAATTATTTTTAATTTTCCCTTAATTATTTTTTTTTACATTTTGTTCGAAAATTTTATTGGTATCGCCCAAAAATAGATGACAAGTGTTTTTCGTTACTTTTCGTGACTTCAATCAAATGTTTTTCGATTTTAATTATTTTCTCTTTTAATTTTAAGGGTCACGACGGATTTTTCTTGTTAATTATAAAACGACCTATTTTTATTTTGAATTTTAATTGGCTTTTAAATTTTAAATTTAAAGTTTTTGTTAGAATCAGTTTCGTTATATTTTTTTTTAATAGTATCTAAAGTTTTCTCTGATATGTTCTCGAAATGGGGGAGGTCTAGGTCAATTGAATAATTTAATTTTATTTGATTTTAAATATGAATTTTAATGAAGTGGGGGGGGGAGGCTAAATATTCGTAACTCTAATTGGAACAATATTTTACATTATTATTTACGCGTTTAATGGACTCTCAAATTTTGGTAGCACCTTTTATGTTTTAATTTGAGCGCTAAAATAATCACTAATTATTAATTTAATTTAACTCGTTAAATTTTAATTAAAAGCTGACCAGAGTTATTTCTCTCTATAAATTAATCAGGCAAAATTAAATAATTTAATTTAAATTATTATATTTCCTACGCGATATTATTTTAATAATTAATTAGTCTACGCCCTATCGTTTCGTGTTCTGTTGCATGTTGTATGTAAATAGTACAAATTTCTCCCCCATTAAATGTTCTTTAATTAACCTTGATTTTAATTAGTTTAAATTCCTCCAAGTTTATGTTGTTTCCTTTTAATTTGGTCCTCAAAATATTTAAGGCGGATTTTCTTTTCTTTTTTCTTATTGGTAGCCAAAAAATTCATCCGACCACTTTGATTTTAGTTAATTTTATGGGGGCATTTATCTCGGTGACAGTGTGTAAAAAAACACGACAATGTTTCCCGGTTATTTTTTTTTACATTTATTAATTTAATAATTAATATTTAATATTAGTTTTAAGGCGATTCCTTTTAGTCCCCCTTTTAATAAGAAAGATTGTTAAAAATATTGATTCTCGCGCTACCCCAAAAAATTCTCGTTTAAAGACGGAGAGAAAATGGTTATTTTTAGTTTATTTTATTTTAAATAATTATTTATCGGTTAGTTTTTGGCATTTTTTTCTTTAAATCCTAAATCCATATCTATGGTATTTGTAGTTCTAAGTCTTCCATAGTTGATGAGTTGTTAGTTTATCTATTGTTTTAGCTGCCTTTACCCTCATATCCATCCATCTTGTTTTCAAATTGAAACTGTTTAATTACGAGAAAAGAGTGGGGCTTATTATTTTTTTAATTGGTTCCTCATTACACCATGCGGATTTAATTTAAATGCTCTTTATTATCTTTTTGTATAATTTTTTTACTGTCGTTGTTTCGCAGACTCCGTTGTCTCTTTGCATGTCGTTTTGGCTTTGTATTTAATCTCAATTCCGATTATTTTCAAAGTATTTTATTCATAATTAATTTATTTTTTTTTAATCCCTGAGACACCACGCGGTATAACTCGATCGTACGCGAAACCTTTTGTATTTTTTTGTTTTTAAGTTTTGTTTTTTTTTGTCGTGATGATCTTGTATTTGTTTTTCTCATATTTTCCACTCTTTCTGTTCGGTAACGGGAAGCAACGTGACGTTCCTGTTATTGAAAGAAAAGGGTTTTTTCCGTTTTATTTTGTGTGGTGCACAGTGACTTTCTCTGCACAGCGGAAAAGAAAATAACCCCAAAGAATGAATGTCTTATAGTTTTGGGGTAACTGTGTGTGTTTGAGAAAAGAAGGCTTCTTGTCTTGCGCCCTCACGTCATTCAGAACCGAAGTCTGTCGTAACGGCAAAAACATAAAAAAGAAAAACAGAAAAAGAGCCTTAATCCTTATATTTTTCGTTTTTAATCTCTCTCCTTATTTCTCTCCAACGTTATCTTTTGTTTCCCCTCGACAAAAGTGTCAATGGGAATATTGGGTTCTGAAGATGTTGCATTGTTCTCTTTCATTCAAAAGATAATATAAAATTATGAATATTTCTAATTGGAACTATTGGTACAATAATACGGAAGTTATCAGCAATTAATTTTACCTAACCTACAGAAGTCCTATCCGTGTAGCCATAGCCAGGAATATATGAATTTCTTATACTTGGAATTATTAACAGGCCATTTCCGTGCCTTTCTGCTTGAATTAAAGGGGGGAGGGTTAGAAACCGTCGCCCCTGCGTCATGCGTGATATATTTGAACTTGACATTGACCCAGCTAGCCACCTGTGCCGCAGCTAATGCGACCCGTGAGCATCGTACCAAAATGTAAAAAAGTTCTCTTTGCGTCAGATAAAGATTCCAGGTAGAAGAAATCTATGTATTCCTAGTATAGTAGTTGACTTTTTTAGGAATCATTGTTCCCCTATACGTCCCATGTTAATTTCTATGCGGGTTTTGTGGGTCGGGCAAGAGTACTTTCCGTCACACATCATAAATATGACTTCTTTCATAGTGTGATTTCATTGGTTGGTAACAACGCGAGGTCAAGTGTGCTAGAGGTAAAATTCGTCATACATAATGACAAAATACGTCTAGGTACGTTGAGAAAATGGCTACACAATGATTCCTATTAGCTGTATGCATTCCTGGTAATGCTAATTACTGATATCTTCATTAATTAATCAAAAATGTCTTGATTAGAATCAAGACCTAAAAAGTATCGATAAGACTGAGGTTATCACTTGTCTGAAGGTTCAGATATTAATTTTTCTTTTTAATTGAAACTTAAATGCATGCTTAAGAAAAAACAACGTTCCATTACCGTTTTCCGTTGAAATAAATTTTTTACTGGTAATCAATTTCAAAAATTTACTTATCTCGGCTTTTCGACCACAATTCCATTCCCCGAAAACATTTTATCATTACATTAATTACTTTTGGGAGAGTACGTGTATGGTTTTGCGTTTTAAAAGGCTCCTAAAGACGTTACATCCCCATTTGTGACCGGCACGCTTCGCAGTGGAACATTTTAATTATTCTAAAACCAATGGCGCCAAATTCAATAGGGACAGTAAGATTTTTACTCGCGGTTTTGCAAAATGATGTAATATCAAGCGTACTTTAGTCAACCGTCGTATTGTTCTTTCTCATAGTTCAGGGCATGATCAGTGTTACTGCCCAATTTCTCTCTCTAGTTTCTAACAATGGTTAGAGACTATTTGATATGGCACGGCACAACATTATATACATTTGAAAATTCTAAGTAGCACAAAAGGAAAAAGAATCCATTTTTTTTATATTTTGGTTTGAAATAAATAAATTCATGATAGTAGTTATAACGAACAGAAAGTCAAGGGAATGGCACCGGTAATGAGCAGCAGAAAGAGAGGAAAGTTTGCTTCAAGTTAGCAGAAGGACATAGTAGTGAAAATAGTAATCTAGAATTTTGTTCATTCAAACCTTATTATATCATGAAAAATTCAAGTGAGCAGGCGGCACTATCTAGAAAGATTGATTTTGGCAGATAACAGCGAAAAAATTATGTTCTACACACACTGGGACTATGGGAGAGTTTCAGGGCCGCAGGTCGCACATGATGAAATTTCAACTCCAGATTACATCATTTCTCTCTGGTCGTACTAGTAGCAGGTTAAGCTATAGTTTGCTCAGGTCCAGTTAGTCTAGAAAGGGTTATATAGTGCTTGCAACTTTTAAAAGGTTGTTATCATGGCTAAACAGACCGCTATTACAGTTTTTTCTTCTTTTATAGGCTATTTTGACACGTTATCTCCGAAAAGTAATAAATGTAATGATAAAATGTTTTCGGGGAATGGAATTGTGGTCGAAAAGCCGAGATAAGTAAATTTTTGAAATTGATTACCAGTAAAATAATTTATTTCAACGGAAAACGGTAATGGAACGTTGTTTTTTCTTAAGCATGCATTTAAGTTTCAATTAAAAAGAAAAATTAATATCTGATCCTTCAGACAAGTGATAACCTCAGTCTTATTGATACTTTTTAGGTCTTGATTCTAATCAAGACATTTTTGATTAATATCTGTTCCTTCAGTCTTCATTTTAATTAAGAATGTTAAGAAACTGTTTTACATTTTCAAAATCTGCACTAAGCAGAAACATATATAAAGGGGACCATAACTTTAGCTCAATCAGACATTTATTTATAATGATACTTCAAAAATAAAACGTAAATCATTAAAAGTGTGCATTCTTATTGGAATTAGAATAATACATTTTTTACAATCATTTATTGAAACGCGAGGCGCCCCCCTAAAAATTCCACCTACAAGCACCCGGGCAAAGCATCTACCCAAAAGTACCCACAAGTACCTACAAGCACCCACAAGTACCCACAAGTACCTACAAGCACCCACAAGTACCCACAAGCACCTACTAGTACGCACAATTACCTACTAGTACCCACAAGTACCTACTAGTACCCACACGCACCTAAAAGCACCCACACGCACCTACAAGCACCCACACGCACCTATAAGCACCCACAAGTACCTACAAGCACCCACAAGTACCTACAAGCACCCACAAGTACCTACAAGCACCCACAAGTACCTACAAATACCTACAAATACCCACAATACCTACAAGCACCCCAATACATACAAGCACCCACAAGTACCCATAAGTACCTACAAGCACCCACAAGCACTCACAAGTACCTACAAGCACTCACAAGTACCTACAAGCACTCACAAGTACCTACAAGCACTCACAAGTACCTACAAGCACTCACAAGTACCTACAAGCACTCACAAGTACCTACAAGCACCCACAAGTACCTACAAGCACCCACAAGTACCTACAAGCACCCACAAGTACCTACAAGCACCCACAAGTACCTACAAGCACTCACAAGTACCCACAAGTACCAACATGAACCCACAAGTACCTACAAGTACCCACAAGTACCTACATGAACCCACAAGTACCAACAAGCACCCACAAGTACCTACAAGCACCCACAAGTACCTACAAGCACCCACAAGTACCTACAAGCACCCACAAGTACCTACAAGCACCCACAAGTACCTACAAGCACCCACAAGTACCTACAAGCACCCACAAGTACCTACAAGCACCCACAAGTACCTACAAGCACCCACAAGTACCTACAAGCACCCACAAGTACCTACAAGCACCCACAAGTACCTACAAGCACCCACAAGTACCTACAAGCACCCACAAGTACCTACAAGCACCCACAAGTACCTACAAGCACCCACAAGTACCTACAAGCACCCACAAGTACCTACAAGCACCCACAAGTACCTACAAGCACCCACAAGTACCTACAAGCACCCACAAGTACCTACAAGCATCCACAAGTACCTACAAGCACCCACAAGTACCTACAAGCATCCACAAGTACCTACAAGCACCCACAAGTACCTACAAGCACCCACAAGTACCTACAAGCACCCACAAGTACCTACAAGCACCCACAAGTACCTACAAGCACCCACAAGTACCTACAAGCACCCACAAGTACCCACAAGTACCTACAAGTACCCACAAGTACCTACAAACACCCAGAAGTACCTACAAGCACCCACAAGTACCTACAAGCACCCACAATTACCTACAAGCACCCACAAGTACCTACAAGCACCCACAAGTACCCACAAGTACCTACAAACACCCAGAAGTACCTACAAGCACCCACAAGTACCTACAAGCACCCACAATTACCTACAAGCACCCACAAGTACCTACAAGCACCCACAAGTACCCACAAGCACCCACAAGTACCCACAAGTACCTACAAGTACCTACAAACACCCAGAAGTACCTACAAACACCCACAAGCACCCACAAGTACCCACAAGAACCCACAAGTACCTACAAGCACCCACAAGTACCTACAAGCACCCACAAGTACCTACAAGCACCCACAAGTACCCACAAGCACCCACAAGTACCCACAAGCACCCACAAGTACCCACAAGCACCCACAAGTACCTACAAGTACCCACAAGAACCCACAAGTACCTACAAGCACCCACAAGTACCCACAAGCACCTACAAGCACCTACAAGTACCCATAAGCACCTACAAGTTACCGACAAGCACCCACAAGCACCCACAAGTACCTACATGCACCCACAAGTACCCACAAGTACCTACAAGCACCCACAAGGTAATCAAGTTTAAGTAGCTTTAACCTAAGCAGAGAAAAGATAAAATGTCCATTAAGCTAGCTATTTGTTCTAAGAATTTGACTATAACCACGGTAAAACGACCAAACTCGCTTCATACACTACATAACTCATGCTAAAAAGTCGCAGGTTCCATAGTTTCAGGGTAAACCACGTAAGTCGGAGCATGTAATTAAAACTATGAAAAACAGTACTTAAACTTAAATTTTCTTGATGAAAAAAAATAGGCGCCAACTATGGATATGGGGCTTTCATTTAAGACCGTTTTCAAATCTATCTGACGTATGGTTATTTTTGTAAGGGTATGGACAAAATTTGAAACTTTGGAAAATTTCCCATGTTATTTCTATGGGAAATTTCCAGTTTTTCGTCAAAATCTGTGATTAATTTTATGGAAATGAAAACCACCCTTAGCAACTTTATTTTTTATAAAATAAACGAATTAATGGATCTCTTTGAAATTTTAACCACATATTAAGGGTCCGAATTGTAGTTCAGTGGATTTTTTTCGAACCAATTAGTACAATACAAAAAAAACTACATCCAAACAAAAAACCCTCCTTATACATTAAGAGCAGTATGAAGTCTTATCTAAGAGAGCTACCGCTCTCATAGAATATTGTATGTATACAGATACATGGTTACAATTTGAAATACTCATTATCTTAAATGATCTTTCAAATTAACTGAAAAACTTTCCATAATTTCCATTTCTTGAACTAATATTGTATCTTAATTAATAATAAACCAAAAATTTAACTAATACCACGACGTCAAATAATAATTTATTTCTAGCAATTTAAATCTCCCCCCAAAAAACTAAAAACTAAGCATAATTTTAAATGAAAAATATAATTAAACTGCAATAAATTTCACATTGAAATGTCATTAAAATGGATTCTACATCGGATGGACTCCATGTTCTTAATCCCTTAAAGAATAAAGTAGTTTCTCACCATTCACGATGGAATGAATTTTTTAAAAAACTCGTATCCCCTTTAAGAGAGCTTCTCCCTGAACACGCGTGCTCAGCGGGTAAAACATTTTTACAGGCGTTCTATGGAAAACTCATTACGCGGGATTCCCCTGGAAGCCGTATTCCACGTTAGGCACGTCCCGAAACTTAAAACGATATTCTTGCGCGGTTTTACGCTATAATTATACCGAAATTGGACATATTTTTAAACCAATTTGTTTAACGGAGTACTAATTTTAAATGGAACAAAGTCAAACCCCCTTTTTAATCTTCATAATGGTGTTTTAATGACTGCTAAAGTTTTTAATAGCCCAATTTTATTATTATTAAAAGTATATTTTTTGTAGGCATAGACGGAAGTGCTCGTAAATTTTAATTCCTCTTTTTTAGGGCCGTTTATTCGACTGTAATATTATAATAATAACCAGAAGTCGATTAATTCGAAGGTATTTGTGAAATAAAGCTATACTTATCACTGACACAAATTTGCCCCAAAAAAACCTTGAACGTAGCCCATTTCTCCCTAAATAGTTAAGAAGTACCCCAAAATGACCCTGCCGTTCAATACTCAGACCTCATTTTTCATGTACGAAAATTGTAGCCCATTTTTCTCATACTTTAAAATAAAGTTGGCATTTTTAAAAACCAAGGAAAGTAGTGTTGGTAATCTTGGTATAACTATACAAGCTTCGTAATAATCAACTTTTGCCTCCGATAATAACAGCTAATTTGGCAAAGTAATAGACTGTGGGATGCGGCTAAATTATAGTGTTAGTTTAAAATGAAACGTGAAAAACATAATACTTACGCCTCAATTTTGGCCATAGAAGAGGCTGTTTGGGGGGAACTTTTGCTCTGCCCTTGGAAAGATACTTTTGGGGGCGCGGTGTCGTTGAATTGAATTAGATTTCCGGTGGCTGTTGACGTCACGACATTACCGTCCGGCCCTTGAGCTGCTTCCGACAAATCAAAAAAATACACAAAGAAACCCAGTAAAAAAACACTGCGCTTCTTACAATTCACAAAAGGCGAGCGAGTTGTACATGTCATTGATTTACGAAGTGACGAGATTTTCAAATGCTACGTGTGTAGCGTTTATGCTTCTTCGTTTAAATATAATAACCCTAAAGTTGTTTTGACCGAGAATTTGGTAATATTTAATTTATACAGGTATATATAACAATGTTTATCTGACCAAAGAGGGTATAAAGAGGGGGAGTTGAAGCTATTAGCTTTGACAAGGCATTTTGGGAGTTCAAGCTTTTCTTTTTTATTATTTGTTATATTCTTCTCCTAATAACCGGTTCAAATTATTTCAACCGATAAGAGGGCAGAGAAAAATGCTTAGCGGAAATCTTTCAAAGCGAGAACACTCAAACCAAGCCTTCTACTCCCCCCTTTATACTCTCTTTGATCTGACTGATTTATTATATCAGTCAGCTGACAGTTTGTATAAATTATAAATTAAATATTAATAGCGTTTTCCTTTGGGTCCTCGCGGAGCGCTCCCATGGAGGAATAAAACTAGGAGATCCTATTCTTCAAAAACAGTCTTTAAAGAAGCTGGAAACTACTACTACCATTTTTATTGCTCCTTGGGAGCGCTCCCCGAGGACCCAAAGGAAAATGCTATAAGATTGAATTAAAGCCCTCCTGTATGTGTAATTTGAAAACACTCTTCAGTGTTACTTTGAGATAATTTATGACGTTTCACCTCCGTCACATACTCCGCTGGAAAAGCTGTTTTAAACAGTTTTAAAATTACCGGCAATTGTAAATGATAATCAGGTAATTTAATTAGTAATTTCACATGTGAAAATCTTGTCATTTTGAGAAAATGTAACATGTTTACTCGTTCGCCTTTAATGTAATAAACAAGATCAGACTGAAAGAATAGAAAAATATAAAGAAATGAGAGTGGTCCCTTGTGTAAAAAAGAAAACATTAAGGTTAGATTTTACCGTATACATTTGAAAGAGAATAGAGTGAATGTGTACAAAATGCGAAGAAATATTATATAAAGACATTCCACATAGAGCCATAATTTACGAAAGTGTATATAAATATTTTGCAGCATTATATATACCATTTCGACGGAGAGTTGATTTTTTTTAGTGTATCTCGTTTAATTTAAAACATGCCAAACGCAGGCAGGAATATTCCCTCGTTTTCCACCGAAATGGTCTATAAAGTGGGACTATATTAAGAAAAATTGCATGTGGCATTTTCTTGCGGGAAGAAGAAAAATACAGTACACGTGGGTTTTAAGATGTTTGGTAGAATGTTTTTTTTTTCTTTTGGTATACGGCTATCAGTTTATTTTCATTGTGACGTATTTAATTATATTGTGTCGTAAGTTGTAGTGTTGTACATGCAGTTAGTTTATCGTGTTGTTTGTTTATTATCTCACCGCTATACTTTCGTCGTGTCAAAACTGAATATTGTCAGAAGGATTTAACCTCCATTTTTGTCCAGTGACTCATTTTTTTTATGTTTATATATCATTCTAAATTTTTTTCATTGTAATTGCGAATTAAAAACTGTTGAAAAGGGTAACTTGTAAAAAGTGTTCAGGAGACAATGTTGAGGATGAAGACATAGATAATGGTAACATTGCGAATCAAAATAAGAGTTGCATCGTTTTCAAGCTGGAGAAGGAAGTAATTTCCATAAGAAAAGTATCTATTTTACAATGGTAATAACTTTTACATCATGCACAAATGAATTTTAAAGATATAACTAATAGAAGTACATAGCAAGCAATGAGATTATAATTGCTTTAAAACCCGTTAAATTTTAACGTAACAGCAAATACAAATATTGTTTGATCTTGATAAAAATAATAGCTGTCTCGTGAAATGGACGTTCTTTTGTTGTAATGCGGAAGTAAATAACCTAAAGAACTAGGGAGACTCTTTTAGAGGAGTCTTGGTTAAAATAAAAGATTTGCGTAGCAATTTAATGACATACTTGGCATATAATTCTGTTTATAACTTGAACGAGAGGTTTACATGGAGAGGAAAATTCTGTACTTAAACATAGCACTACCTCTGTAACCCCATCTACGGCAACGAAGTCTTTCCACCATTCTCATCACGATTCAGCTGCCAATATCTCAAAAATGGAAGCTAGTTCTAACGCAGAAAAAATTAAAAACATTTTCATAAACTTCCTCAAGGTGGCAGCACTGACACGCCCTTACATAAGGTCAAGGTATTTTAAGAGACGTTAATTTCCGCCAACCAAAATTTTCTCTCCATTTAACTCTCTTCCAAGTTTATAACGAAGTCACGTGATCTTTTTACTAACGCCATGTCTCTAAGAATCTCGCGTTATTTACGTTCCTCTTGCCTTAATATCACTCCCCTACAGAGTCTCCCTGATAAAACGTAACCATTAACCTCCTTTTAATCTTGCCAAGCCACGTGCCATTTGTTAAATGTGACAGACGGATGGAGTAAAATATAAAAAAGAGATAGTAGAGAATAGCGTTGCCATTCGAACTCCAGTAACGCAACAAGATAGCCAGAGAAGAATAAAAACATACGGAAAAAGAGAAACGTGCATTGAAAACGGATAGAGGAAAAGTTACAAGAAGAAAACTGTACAAGTATTAAATAGAGTGGGAGAATGTGTAGATAAAGTAGTTTTTATTTCGTAGACCAGTGAACTAGTTTAGGTTTAGTTGCAAAGAAAGAAAAAACAAACATAGGATGCGTTCTTTGGGTTGGTCCAGTTGCGAAGGACAAGTTGTTGTGAAAAATGGTCGATTCTCTAACATATTTTTTTTATTATATCTATAAATGAGAGCCAAAGTAGAAGCACGTCAACTATACGTTGAGTGTGTCAAGGAATATTAATGAATGTATCTGTCAAGGACATTATGACGCCTAGATACAAGTAGTACTACTAAGGTTCAAGGCTGGTTTCGTACATATCCTTGCGTCAAGATATCCTTAATTGGGTTGAAGCCATGTATTTTTGGGGTATTGCAACTTTTCAGTGGAACGTAAATTTATTTAAATAAGATTAAAAGAGAATTTATCTTTAATTGAGTCTATTTCCATGATTAAGTCATATTTTACAAGGGATGTCATGGAAAATAGAGTTTTCATCGGAGTACACTCAAGCGCTGCTACATTATCCAAATTTCATTTTACTGACGTACGCGTCATGGTCATTGTCATTGACCCGATGATTGCGTCATCAGGTCAATGCCATTTTATTGGTGCACGTATCCAACCATGGATTTTTAGGTTCGCGATGTTTTATTTGTATCTATACCAACAACCAAGGCAATCTTAAGGACCGCATTTTTCACAAGAGACTTGTCGAAGATTTGTATAGGAGTGACGTGCATATTGTGATCGTACCGGAATTATTAGCTAGTCCATTAGCGTCGCTTTTGGTAGTCACCGGTCCTATGTCAATGAGCTTGCCTCCTCCGTGGCCTCCGGACATACTGGACCTGTTGTTGAAGTCCTGTTGCTGTTGAGCACCGCCACCGTAGGCGCCACCGCCCCCGCCGCCCCCTCCTCCTCCTCCTCCTCCCGTGTAGACGGCCACTGTCGTAATTGTGGCTTGTTGCGAGGCGGCAGCGGCAGCCGCAGCGGCCGCGGCTTGCTGTTGTTGCAAGGCAGCTTGCTGTTGCAGGGCCGCTGAGAAGGAATGGCCCATGATGGAACTGGTGCGCCTGTTGCGAGTTGGGGGAGGCGCCGGTTGCTCTTCTTTGTTTTCTGAATGGTTCAACATTAACATCGGGATGGTTTCCTCTCCGTTACCTACATTCATACAGCATTCATTCAAAACTACTTCTAGAGAAATCAAAGGGCGCGCGCCGAACGATTGTGTAGTTACGCGTATAATGGGATTGTTATACTTGACTAAGGATCGATACTTCTTGCGTATCCATTTTGCTCATGCGAGAAGATTTAATACGATTCGTTAAACACTTGAAATATGATTAAATACATCACCTTGATAATGCGTAATTATTTTATCGTTTGCTTTAGAGGTCTTAGAAACTATATATTTTATTAAAATTATCAAGAAATCATTGTTTTCTTTAGAAAATACGATTGTAAATTGAAAGTTTCATCATTATTACGAGGAAAATTTGTGATATGAATAAGATCTGCTGCATCGCGTGATATATATTTTAAGTTGCGTAGATTATAAGTCGAAAAATTCTTTAAGATTTAACCATACTTTCATAAGATATGTTCCATAAGTTTGTCACTGGTTACTGAGAGCTTGTCATGAAGTGACGTAGATGAAACGTCATAGATTCTTGTAAAGCGACGCCTGGCGAGGCGCTGTCAAAGGCTTAGTACAGACTAAATAGGAAGATGGACTGAAAAACCGAGTGTAGTAAATTCTCGCGTCGTTCTCTAGCTCTCAGTAAGTCTCTAGCATTACGAAGTATAGGTAGTGTCATACAATTGGAACATATCTTGTAAACTTGTGATTTCACGAATTGCCGAGACTAGAAAGTGGAACAATTCTCTGATTACCATTGGAGCATGAACTCTAATTTACCTCTTCATGATGAAACTTAGTAAATTCGTGCAATTTTCTAAAGAAAATGTTTTTGGAAAATTAAATCCATATTTTAGCGTGAAGGAATCGTACTAAAACTCCAGTAAATAAAAGTGTAATAATTTTAAGACCTTGGGCGGTTGAACCAACAATGTGACCAATCCGCAGCACACGTCCGTCTAACGAAGTAAATCCTATGTTACTTCATAATATTTACCCAATATTTTCTTAATTCATTGAACAAATATTGGTGTTTTAGATACGCGGATTGGCCACGTGATCAGTTTACAAAAGGGCGCGTGTTCGCGAACCGTTTTAAGTTTGTTTTGTCTCCCGACGCGGCTAAGTCTGCGCGAGATCCAGTTCTTTTAGTTCGCGAGTAATTCTTAAAAATCGAAACTGGGAACGAAACCGTATCATTTAAAATGTTACTCATCTAGTTACAAAGGATATAGGTTAGTCCGCATTATCTTAGCTGCAAGGTTAGCTGGAACAAATGGGTAGGGGTAGCGAAAGGGGCGGGAAAGGGATAGTTCAAAACATTTAGAGCAAGGCTAATTCCGTACTTGGAGCGTACCACGTACCCTAACGCAACTACGCGTATTCGCCCAAGTCTTCCTGCCGTCTTTAAATGTCAGAGGTCGACGGAATTAACAGAGCGACATTGAGAATGTATACGTCTACAGTATTGAAAGGAATTTAGGCTAAATTCCTGAGAATATTAAGATTGATCGATAATGAATCGAATTATTTGTAAATCAGTTTTAATTGAATGAGAATTATGATTGTCTTAAATTATCTGTAAAGGGAAAGGGAGATTGAAGGCTGAAGACCTTGCAGTTTTTCTTCCTTAGATTTCAGGATTTTCATTGCCTAATTTGTCAGTAAATATTTATTATTTAGAAAACTGTCGAAAACTTTATATTATTATGGTGTTTTTTGTCGGTTTCATTAAGAAATAAGCAATGAAAATTGGTTCTTGGGATCCAGTACATCAGTAAAGAACAGTACTTCTAAACATTTGACATATTACTGTTAACATTATAAAATCATTCCCCCTAAACACCCTTAAGATAAGTAACCGATTACAGTTAAACATCGTAACTTGATAATTTTGTTTTATATGCAAACAATTAACTGGTCAATATTCATGGAAAACTGATTAATTTCATGGTACTAGTAAGCTATATGGAGAAATCGTACCCTAAAGATAAGTAACCGATTACAGTTAAAATATTGCAAACTTGTTACTTTTGTTTTGTATGCTAACAATTAATTGTCAATATTCATGGAAAACCGATTAATTTCATTATACTAGTAATCTATATGGAGGAGTAGTATACCGTTTACGCGAATGAAGGACTTTTTCATTCATTTGGGATTTTTTCCATCAATGTCTTTGAAGACTTACAATTGCCACTCTATAGAGATCTTAATTTCCTGCCGTGGTTTTCTTTGGGATTTAGATGTTTGTTGTGCGTGAGTTACCCTATGAAATACCCAGAACGAGCTCAAGTAAGGACTGATGCCAAGGAAATCCCTCAAGCAGCTTTATTTATTATGGTTTGAAAGAACAAATTACCGTTTAAATTACCGATTTAGAGTCCTAAAATTAGACACTTACGAAGTATTTTAATTAAATTCTAAATGCGCAGCGTTCTCTAATAACGCCAATAGAATTTGAACATGGATCTATTTTCTGTAAATGAGTTTCTTCTGCAAAGAATCAACTTTACTGAATAATTCGTTACAGATAAATCCATGAAGTCGAGTAACACTCGAAGGGGCGCACCTCTTATAGACTATTTCGATGTAACTAAGAGCAAATGCCAAGAGGGTAGAACTTTGCCTTCCACCTCGATTTTTGGCTCTAGGCGTTTTGTCTCATCATGAGTATAAACAGGGATGGATGTAATTTTAGAAGCAGGAATGAACAGAGTAATCCAGGCGCGCGTCCAAGTCCCGGAACCAATTCTCCGGGACGTGGGGGTATGAAAGAAGAAGCGGGTCTTAGCGACAGAGGTAAAAAAGGAATTTCGCATTTTTCGCCGTCCCTCTCAGGAACGTCATCAAAGCCAACTTTAAGTGAGCCAATAAGACAATTTAAACTTTTCGTTACGTGTTGAAGGGAGGGACTCTATACTGCGCTACGAGTCGGACTGAATTAATAATACTAACCGTTCTCCATTCCTGCTTCTCTATCCCTGGTATTCGAATTCAAAAAATCCCACGAAAGACTTCCGCGATTCTGCTTCCAAAAACCTAGAACCAGTAAAACCACCTTTCTCCCAACAACACCCCACCCACGTAAGTTTAACCCTTGTTTATCTATCTCTCTTGGAGGAGAGACGCGAACGTGTTAACAATTGTCGAACTGTTTCTATTAGTTAAACTGCATTAAATAAACTTTAAATCCATCTAAAATAACGTTTTCCACACATTCTACCTGACCTACACAAAAAAACCGCGCTAAAATGATAGTGCGCAGAGGAAGCAATGCGTCAACCTCCTTGTATGTACCGATACTGAGGGTTGCCTAACCCCTGTTATACATCAAAAAGGACTATTGAAGAAGAAATATATTTCCCAATGGAGGCAACGCTAGGTGGAACCACTAAATTGGAGTCAATCGATAGCAAAAAGCCTAATGAGACTCATTTGTCGTATCGGTTGAAAAATTAGAAGGGTGGGTAGGTCAAAAAACCAAAAACAATTGCATCATTTCAACTCGGAGAATTAGAGGGACGCGCTAGATGGCATGCGAATATTTTTTTATTATTAAAGAAAAGTCTTTTCTAATCGTGGGTAGCTTAGCTTTTCACCAAACCTAAAACTTCATCGGTACACGCTTTCAGGATTCACAAATATAGCTTGAGTTAGAGAAAAAAAGGTTTTAATCAAATTGACAGGAAAGCCTCCCTTAAAACCAAGAAGGGGAGACCATTCCTCGAACAGGGGATTTTCCACCGACAACTAAAAGAGGAATTAATTTGCACATCAATGAGAAACTGTCCGCGTTTTCTAGGCTCAAAGAGGGATCTAGCACTTGCATTTGATCGTCGTCCAATTCCTAAAATTAATTTAGGGTCTATTTGAATCTGGCATTGCTCGAAAATAGCGTCAAAAACTACACGTTGTAAGGTTTTTTATTATACTGTGCTTGAAAACCTAGAGTACAATGAAAACTTTAATGTGAAACTGAATTTGCAAACGAAATATATTCAAACCCTTTGGAGCTTTTCTCCAAAATCGCAGAAAATTGTGACATCATTACTATGGTTTTGTTCTATTTTGGACACCCAAGAAAAGTCAATAATTGGTAATACCCACTGAAATCATATCGAAAATCTACGGAATTTGAAAATATGTGTTAAAACACCAGGATAATTATAATTATTATTATTATTATTTTGGAATTATCCAAAACATCAGAAGTTTTTTGTTCGAAAAGGTCAGGGAAAGCAATTTATTTCCGGATTATATCCCAGAAATTGAAAGAAATATGAGGAAATTTGAAGCATCAGCCAAAGTATGCCCGAAATAGTTGGGAAGTCAAGAATTTTGCCTCTAAAAGGTCAGGAACAGTATTGATTTTTATGGAACGTTTTGAAAGGTAATTTTCATTGCTGTTAAGCTCCTATCTAGGTTTTTCAATGTGACTTATTTTTTTTTTTTTTTGGAAACCAAAGAGCTCAATTCTTATTGAAAAGTTCCAATTATACAGCGAAGAAACCGCCCGTTAGAAATAGCAAGTGTCCGATTCTTTATCTCTCGTTTTCTCTCTTGAAGGCGTGTTCCGGGGGAAGATTGCTTGGCTGTAATCTTTCTGCTCGTTACGTAAAGGGAATTCACGCTAGACTCCGACCATTCGACTGTCCTTCGACCACTAACTCATTTATTAAATTGAAAAGTTTTAAATAATCCGCCAATACGTTTAAACTCTAGTAATAGGTTTCTTTCTGGTCTCCCGTTTCGGCCCGACTTTGTTTTGCCGAGTACTTTGGGGAAAAGTCACGTTTCCTAAACCGTCAAAGGAAGCACTGGTCCCTTGAAACAGTAAGCAGGTATAAGGTGAATGGAAGAGGGAAGGTAACTATAAAGGCACAGATAGATATCTCTCTCACGCGCACCTACCTCGGCGCATAGCCGAGAAGCCAGACGTCACGTGATCCGATAAGAATACTGGCTGTAAACAAACTTCTCTGATAATTTTTCCTCTCTGTTGCTCTGATTGCCCATGTGCGGAACTCTGATACCACAGTTCGGTACCGCTTTTGAAAGTGGGGCAATTTTGTCTAACCGAAACTCCTTCTCATACTTGCTCGCTGCTTTAAAACTGACTTTTCTTCTCAAGACTTATTAGGAAATTTTCATTTGGTCTAGAATTATTGGGAAAGATTCGTATTTTAATAACCACCCGCTAAACTAACATTTTATCTTATAAATTTTAAGAATGGAAATATTATGTACTGGGATAATTTTTAAAATGCATGGTTAATTAGTTTTCCCCTTGATTGTGTTTACGCCAGTTACTTTTTGGTTGTTCTTAATTGAGAACGTGATGAGTCCTTTGAAATATATCTGGCCCTATATGCCACAGAGCACATAATTTTGAAAGATTCTTCAGTTGCTCTAGGGGTCTGATTATTTCATCCTGACATCCATTGGTCTCTTGATGATTGAGAAATGAAGTAGTAGTCTATTTGGTCTGTAGAACCTTAGGCAACTAATTTAATATTTAGTAAGTAAGTTTGCTTTGCCTTCCATTGGTATCTTGGTGCTCGATAAGACTATGTAGAAGGCTTAAGTGCATGCACTGTTCTAAGATTTTGTTTTGCCATCGAAGGTTGTTAAGGAAAGGTCAAAATAAGCAGATCACGGTCCACAACAATTAAGCCCCTAGCGTAATTGAATATCGTGGAATTACATAAGCAGCAAACTAATTATAAGGATTTATTTTGTTTCAACCGACTTGAGCGAGGGTATTTTATAAAGTTTTCCATTTGCTGATCTGAGTAGTGCGAACTTGAGTTTAGTGTTTTCCATTTGCTAATCTAGATCAGTCCGCGTTTGACCAGTAGCTGCTGCCCACTATACAGGGTGTTTCTGAAAAGTCCATCACAAATTAAGGGGCGTGTTTATGGGACCAAACTGAGCGGAAAGTACCAAAGAACATGGGGTGTACAACATTTTGTTACGGAGATATGGCCTTCCAAACATTCGCCCCTAAAACAAGGAAATATCCAAAAATGAGGAGTAACACTTAAGACCGACTAACCAGCTTGTTTAAAATTACTAGACAATTTCAATAGCCTTTAATCGAGCAATTGATTTCTACCTTTACTAATCAGAAGCGTATAAATGAGTAGAAGTATGCCTACGGTGGTAATGTAAAATTAATCCCAAGTGACATGATGTTTCAAGATCTTCCCAGCACCAAGTAAAATGGTTCTGATTGAAGGGACTTTTATTAGCACAGCGTAAACAACGTTATTTTCAGGAATTAGTCCAAATGTCCACGGGCGGCATTACAAAAACGAGGCAGTCTTTCGAATGATACTTGGACATGTTGGAAGATCCCTGGCTTGTTCCTGTTATCTCAAACCGTAAAAAGCTACGCAAATCTTCATCATCACGGACAACACTCTTGTACGTTAGGTATGACCTTGAGAAAACCTAAAAGGACATCTCGAATGTATTTGAAAAACCCATCTCCAATTAAGGGGCGTGTTGTTTGTTTCCAACAGAGTAAACTCGCCCAGAGAACAATTACAATGCAGAGCCACGTTTCGGCGTTAATGGCCCACAAAGGTGGTCCCAAAAACAAGAACAAACTTTAATTTGTTTCGTTCAGTAAGTGTTTCATGTGTCATAGATAAAACGCCATGATTAATGCACAAAGAAAATGTTATTGACAAGTTTTCGGACCGCGATGCTGAAATGTGGTGGTGCACCATCGTGCATGAACCACATTCTGTTTATTAAACCTAAGGGTACGTCTTCGAGTAGTTCTGGTAAATCGTCCCGTAAGAACTACAAGTAAGCCACACCGTTTAACCTGGGCTCTAGGAAATATGGCCCAATTAAATTGTCACCCACAATACTACACCACACGTTTAAGCTGAATTGTACTTTGTGAATTCTAACGCAAGTTGCGTGTGGTTTTTTCTTAATCAGCAAACCAATTGGCGGCTGCTTGTTTTTGGATCGTCCTCGAAAATAGTGAGAACTTCGCCTATTCTTAAAAAACAGAGCACTAAAACAGAGCACTATGTTTTTTAAGAAAGGAATAAAAGAGGTTTCACGTACATGTGTTTGTTTTATTAAACTCATAATTCAACGAAGTCTGTTACAATGCCTTTCTTCACAAATGCCGAATATGCGGATATGCACCTAATGTATGGACTAGCCGAGGGGAATGCCGCTGCAGCTGTACGCTTGTATCAGGAAAGATTTCCGCAGAGGCGACTACCAAATCGACTGACGTTCGAGGCTGTGGACAGACGTTTGAGGCAAGATGGACGAATCCAACCGGCTGGACCTCAACCTAGAGCGAGAGCCATCCCAGAGGCCGTAGAAGACGAAGTTCTCACCATTTTCGAGGACGAGCCTGAATCAAGTACCCGCCAAGTTGGTCGCCGATTAGGCGTAAACCACACGCTCGTGTGGAAAATCCTCAGAAGCCACCGGTTTCATCCTTTCCATGTTCAAAAAGTTCAAGGTTTGAATCCAGCGGACTACCCACGACGCACGGCGTTTTGTCAGTGGTTTCTGGCTAAAGTAAACGATATCGATTTCCCACGGGATTTGTTGGTTACTGACGAAGCTAACTTTTCACGGGATGGTATTATTAACTTACATAATAAACATCAATGGTCCCAGCTAAACCCCCACGCAACTTGCGTTAGAAGTCACCAAGTACAATTCAGTTTAAACGTGTGGTGTGGTATTGTGGGTGACAATTTAATTGGGCCATATTTCCTAGAGCCCAGGTTAAACGGTGTGGCTTACTTGCAGTTCTTACGGGACGATTTACCGGAACTACTCGAAGACGTACCCTTAGGTTTGGTAAACAGAATGTGGTTCATGCACGATGGTGCACCACCACATTTCAGCATCGCGGTCCGAAATTATCTTAACGCGACCTTCCCTTTGCGGTGGTTAGGTCGAGGTGGACCTGTGGAGTGGCCTGCTCGATCACCCGATCTGAACCCTTGTGATTTCTTTCTTTGGGGCCACCTGAAAGACTTAGTTTATCAGACTGAAGTGCCCGATGTTGAAGAGCTACGTCGACGAATAATTCACGGCTGTCAAACAATTCGCGAAACTCCAGGCATTTTTCAACGTGTAAGGGAATCATTTGTAAGACGTGCTAATGTGTGCCTTAACGCGGGTGGTGAACACTTTGAACAATTTTTGTAACTAGTTGCAATTAAATGTTAAAACTTGTCAATAAATTCATTTTCTTCGTGCATTAATCATGGCGTTTTATCTATGACACATGAAACACTTACTGAACGAAACAAATTAAAGTTTGTTCTTGTTTTTGGGACCACCTTTGTGGGCCATTAACGCCGAAACGTGGCTCTGCATTGTAATTGTTCTCTGGGCGAGTTTACTCTGTTGGAAACAAACAACACGCCCCTTAATTGGAGATGGGTTTTTCAAATACATTCGAGATGTCCTTTTAGGTTTTCTCAAGGTCATACCTAACGTACAAGAGTGTTGTCCGTGATGATGAAGATTTGCGTAGCTTTTTACGGTTTGAGATAACAGGAACAAGCCAGGGATCTTCCAACATGTCCAAGTATCATTCGAAAGACTGCCTCGTTTTTGTAATGCCGCCCGTGGACATTTGGACTAATTCCTGAAAATAACGTTGTTTACGCTGTGCTAATAAAAGTCCCTTCAATCAGAACCATTTTACTTGGTGCTGGGAAGATCTTGAAACATCATGTCACTTGGGATTAATTTTACATTACCACCGTAGGCATACTTCTACTCATTTATACGCTTCTGATTAGTAAAGGTAGAAATCAATTGTTCGATTAAAGGCTATTGAAATTGTCTAGTAATTTTAAACAAGCTGGTTAGTCGGTCTTAAGTGTTACTCCTCATTTTTGGATATTTCCTTGTTTTAGGGGCGAATGTTTGGAAGGCCATATCTCCGTAACAAAATGTTGTACACCCCATGTTCTTTGGTACTTTCCGCTCAGTTTGGTCCCATAAACACGCCCCTTAATTTGTGATGGACTTTTCAGAAACACCCTGTATAGGTCGTAGAGAAGCTTCGAAAATTAACTTCATAATATATCCGGATTGATCTGTTGGGTTTTATTACATAATAGAGGAAATTGGGAGCAGTCACAGAGCAGTCAAATGGAAAACTCTGGTAGTTCAATGTCAGAACTTTTATAGCACATTTCATTTTACTGTTGTGATCGTTCACAGATCATTCTGGAATGCGCGTCGTTTCCGGAGCTGATCTAACATTAGTTTTCTTCCTTGAAATGTCTGTGCAAATTTAGTTAGTGATCTGCCTTGATCTGTCTCATTTTAAAGATCTGTTGTCGTGAGCCCATCTCGGGTCGATCCAGAGCAGTAGATGAAATACGGCATAAAACATTTATTTGGAACTCCGTTCAAAAATATGCTAAGAAAAATCACTTTTTCTTTTAATTTTTTGCATTCAATTTAGGGTTAACACGTACAAGTATTTTAGGAAATAATTAACTGCATGGGAAACTTAGGATGAGGTGAACCTTTTTATATAATTTTAAAAATTGAGCAAGTTATTAGGGTCAATCTTTTGAAAAGCTGGCAGTTTATTAGGCCGTCTTATCCCCCGGGCACGTTTTCGGTCCATTTCTTAAACTCTCTAATAAATGTCAAGTTAATTTCACCATCGTTGAAGACCAAAGTGCCTGCCAGGTAAATTTTAAAAGTCTGGGATAATTTCCATAAAATCTAAAGGCATCTATTAGTTTTAATTTAGAGTGAACAAGTTGAAGTTGACTTAATAAGGTCACCAGGAAAGGCCGCTAGCTACACAGAATGTTACAGAAAGGTAAAGTTCAAATTCAGTGTTATTTTAGGGATACGAATAGGTATTACGAAATAATACTCGGTAAATTATTTTATAACCTTAGGGAGTACAATTTTACTGTACTTATTGTGCTTGTATACAGGGTGTTTCCGATAAGTCTGCCATAAAGGGCATGTTCTTTAGATGAAATTGGGAGGAGTGTCCTTTCAAGTAAATTTTTATGTGAGGAATTGTTCCTAGAATCGACAGTTTCAAAAGTAATTCAACTATATGGGGAGTTATATCGCATTGTTCTCCGCTTTGATTTCCTACCTATGTTATCATTTTAGAATCAATTATTTTAACCAAGGATGATCGGGGAGGATGTGTAATCTGAGGGAAATCGGCACGCTAACTGTGGAACTACTTAGATCCGGTGGGACGCTAGAAATGGGGGAGGAATGCTCGGAAAGATGGCGGGCGGTGTACGTCAGACAAATCAGGAAGACCGCCCGTCATTGTTCCGTGTATTCCTCCCTATTTTCTAGCGTCCCACCGGACCTAAGCCGTTCCACAGTTAGTGGGTCGATTTCTCTCAGATTACGTATTCTCTCCCAATCATCCTTGTTTTAACCAGGAAAATAGAGGTACGAAGTCAATTTTTTACCACGAGAAGTCGCGTTATGCAAAGTTTGTGGGAGTAGGTAAAATATAAACATACGATGTTTTTCAGCAAAGTGCGCGAGGATGGTAAGCCTAGGGCTAAAGTTATGCTCCGACGTTCTGATATAACATTAATTAGTTTTTAAAATAATATCAGGGATAGATTTCATTTTAAAAGTAGAAATGGAGAACAGAGTAATCTGGGCGCGCGTCAAAGTCCCGGACCCCCTTCCCCGGGACGAAGGGGTATGAAAGAAGAGGCGGGTCATAGCGACAGAGGTAAAAAAGGAAATACGAATTTTTCGCCGTTCCCGTCAGCAACATCATCAAAACGTAGTTTAAGTGAGCCAATATGATAATTTAAACTTTTCGTTACGTGTTGGAGGGAGGGGCTCTATACTGGGCTACGAGTCGGACTGAAGTAAATACTAACCGTTCTCCATTCCTACTGCTAAAACTAAACCTATCCCCGAGAATACACACTGTACGGTAACAGTGAGAGCAGCAATGTCAACATTTATAAGGATTGGCCATCTCCATGCTTTAACCTTCAACTTGAAAGGGATGAGACGGAGCCCGCAATAGTTGCTGGCATTTCAAACTAGAGCTAAATTGACTAAAGTGGGTCTTGTTTCCATAAATCTTCAAAAATTGTTGGGCGTTGATATTATAATTTTGAGACACGTTTGATTGATTATAAACTAGTTTAATAACAGTACGCCATCGGACATAGATGCTGATAACCAGAAAATTAGCGACCACGAAACGTGTCAATCAAGTAGTCAAGTACTTGGTGGTAGTTGCGCGCCGTAGTTTGGCATATAGACTGCGAACGATTAATTGTAAAACGAACGGTAAAGGGGAACTTTCAATTATTCCCGCTGATTTATATCGGCCAGAAATTGGACAGCCATAAAATTAAACCTTTAATCAATCTACCTACTCGGCGTCCTCGTCCTCGTCTTCTCTTATATCTGGAGAATACGAGCTTATATTAGTTGTACCATAAGGTCCACATGTAGGTGGACGCGGTAATAAAGCCCCGATATAGTAGCCCCCTTCAGTTTCCCCTGCTTGTCTTTATATAGAAGCAAGAGGGCAATAGACCCACCTCCTAGACTCAACCCTCGTCCGTCTGAACATAAAAGTTCGTAACTTGAAATAAAATATTTAAATTTATACCATATTTCGGAAGATATGGGTGGTCGCAAACCTTAAACTGAAGAGCAGCTCAAAATCTAAGGGAGACATATTCCGAAATCAATAGACCTTTTCGACGAAAAAAGACGATAGGCAAGCCTCAGTATCGGGACATATAAGGGGGGTTGATACATTGCCATCCGTCTCTGCATGAGCACTCTCATTATACAAAAAGACTACAGCGCAGGCGCCAGAAACCGAGATGGAAGGCCCAGTTTTACCCCCGTGTCTTTTACGTGTAGATTTATCGAAATGGTCTATTGCATTTGTTGTTAATCGTTTTGAAAATAGGTTCCAATCAATATTATGACTTTATTACCAACGAAATTGTTTGTTTGAAACAATACTTGTAAAGAAACCAACACACAGGGGTGAAGGCGGGGCTACTATCCAAGGTTATGACGACTCGCATGCCTCTAGTGGTGCTTCTTGGTTCGAGGAAAATAACCCAAGATGGAGTTTGCTACTCTTCTGGAATTAATGTAATGATCTACTCTGTTTTGCTCTTAGCGAAAAATGTGTTAAATGATATCAAACACAGACATGGTAATCTTTGACTTGTAATATCTCATTCGTGAAATGTAGTTTTTGAAGTCGAGCCTTTTCGCAACACAGACCTTTAAAGGTAATTTATTAAAAAAGGGAATGATTGAAACAGGTACTGTCATCGCCATGGATGGTTTCCGACTTCGTAAATCTCCAATTCGACTTAAAACTAGTCAGCGAAAGTTGAGAATTCTTAACTTAAAGTTATGACCTTTTGCCACCGCCTAACTTGGACCCTTTTATATTATATATACGTGAGGAGGTTGCTCTCTATTCTTCTTTTCCATCGTCATTAATCACGCAGCAGGATGATGGCGTTATTCGTTAGGACTAAAACTAAACCCCGACGACCTCCCCGAGAGAGGAATCTCCGCCCCCTTAATACACGCTAGTTGGTATATACCATACTGTAAGCCTTATTAGGCTTAACTAGGCTCTATACGACTATCTACCGACCATTTTTTAAAATTCATCAAGGCGCCAACTTCCCGCTGGGTGCCCAAGGTGCCAAGTGAAATCCACTTTAGTTAACACGCGCGTTCTTATATCCTTAAGTGCCTCCTGTATCCCTTGGGAATGATGTTTCTTGATTAAAGAGTATAGGCGGCAAACATTTAAGACTCGTTTTTTAAACAAAAAATTGCTTAAATCCAGTGTTACGAGCGATATAAAGTTTGAGAAATAATTAGCGTTGCTACACAGCCGCTTTATAGACTGGGGCGTAGCTGAAGTCCACCCTCATATTTACCGTAATAGTTACGCTATTGTTATGCTCTACATTCCTGGGTTTATGTGAGTAAATTCATGATTGAACGTGAAGGCTCGTTTACATGTGCGCGAGAATTAAGCTTAAAGCAGAGAGTAGAAGTAGAAAGTCGAATCTTTTTCTCGCGCCTAAAAAAATCGCGTCTGCCAAAAGCGTTTGTTCCCGCTGCTCCACACGCTCCTTCGTTTACATACGAGCTGGGCGGTAGCATGAGCCTAGTTCTCGCTTGTTTGTAAACGGTACGCCTAGGGAAAGCAAACCCCAATACGCCTCATCTCTCAGCTTTATGCTTCGACTTTTTCCATTTCTCGCGCACATGTAAACGAGCCTTAAGAGTTAGTACCAGAAATTGAACATCGCTCATCTTATATATCAGTGGTTTGTTTGTTATTTATACCAAGGAGCCAGGAGGAAGTAGAGAAAGGGAAGGTAACTTGAACGTCACAGTCGTTTGTGTATCTCACGCGCACCTACCTAGGCGCAAAGCGGAGAGCCAGACATCACGTAATCCATTTAAAAGGAAATTCATAAGGGTAAATAAGAAAGGACGTTTAGAGCAGTGAGCACTTCCTCCGTGGTTGTAAACAAATTTATCTTTGATTTTGATTTTCTCTCTGCTGATGGCGCATGCGCAGAACTGTTGAACTGACCCAAAGAATATTTAGTGTTTAGTATCCACTTACTCAGGTAACACTGGATAGCTTAAGTAGTAATTAATAAATAAATAAAAAATAAATTTACAAATAACTTGGTCAATACCATTTTCCTAAATGAAATGGGAACAATGAGTTAGAATTGCATTTATTATTTTTATATTAAATCAAGTCTATTATATCTTAATTAAAATAAACGTTTGTTCATGGCAACCGTGGTTTCTGACTTTCAAGTAAGATTTATTAGCATTTAGGCTCGCGCTGTACAGTACCATATGGGAGGTACAGTCTTAAAATTTTATTTATGGCGTTTTATATATTTACCTTAAAATTGCTTCTAACAAAATAGAGACACAGGTATATACAGTCTTACCAAGAAGCGATATCTAGTTTACTAGGGAGAAGGTAAAAATTCGCCACATTTCTAGCTTTATCTCCAGTCCAAACGTAGGTCCGGAGTTAACCCCCGATTCTAATTTACAACCAGCATCTCATTGGTTTTTGAAAACTCACGTCAGCGCGACGCGAATGACGAAAATTACCTATTTTCCAACTGAGGAGAGGCGAAATAGCCCGGCCTCCTTCTACGTACCCCCCATGTATTTTGAAAGGGGGGACTGGTACTATGGCGCGCGAATACTTAGTCATCTTATAAATTCTCCCTAGTAAACTAGATATCGCTTCTTGGTCTTACTATAATTTTTCTTAGAGTAGTGAGGCTAAGATAAAGTTTCACATCTGTTTTAGGTAGTGTAACAGTATAACAGAAATTAATTCTGTTAAAGCGGAAAGTACCGCCCTAACTCTAAATTACGAATTATTCAAATTTGAGTATTTCCTAGAAAGGAAAACCATGTTCTAACGAAGAAATAAGTAATTCTTCCGAGAAGGAGACAGAAAAATGAGAAGGAAACCTATCCAACGCGGCGGGGAGTTTGAGATCTTCTCAGCATTAAAACGCGCCCTGTGTTTCTATAGCATTGTCAGAAAATTGAATCCATTCCCATTCCTAATCCGAGATAGCCTTCTCTTTCCCACACTCTTCCTCCAAACAGTCCCCGAATTTAAAGTGATACTAAACTGACCGCATCTAAAAACAGTCAAGTTTATTTTTTTAGTTTTTTATTCGAGCAATAATCTTTGCCAACATCTTTGTGACGTCGATAAGGTCGTTTTTGCGGAATAAACGACAGGTGCGAGCTGCAGATATTTTGTGATAGAAGGTGGACACCGTTATGATATCATCACCCAGGCTGCGTGCCTATTTAATTTTCTGTTTTCGAATTATTTCGATTTTCATATAAAAAATCCAACTTATTACGTTCACTTTATCTCAGTCTTGTTAATTTTCCTCATCGCCATGATCATGAATAGCTATGTTTAACATGACCCTGTAGTCCATGTTTAAAAAGCTATAGTAGGCCCCCATATTTTCGAGCTACTCGTGTGACGTAAATTTAATAACCAGTAAGAAACACACCTTGGTATTTGGGCGTGGCTTTCAGTTTCTCACAGCAGACGACATAGCCCACTCGAATATTGCGCTCACGTACGCGAATTGCTCGTGCTATATGTTGACCGAGCACCTTGCGTTCGAGAGCGAAGTGTTCGTGTTACCTAAATAGGCTCCGCCTATCACCGAGTAAGAGGCGACTTTGGTTAGTTATTCATGTTATGATTAAAAAACCCAAACCTCGTCGGTCCATTTAAGTCAAGTATCCCTTTTGCGGCTTTATTTCCAGCTCATACCAAAAAATCTCGTTTTTAGTAGTAATAACGCGTGAACTATTAATACGATTATTCTTTAAGGGGGAATCTGGAAATGAAATATAACTGGGCATAAAAGGGAACGATGAGACTCGCTGCTTTCCATTGGGATGAAGATGGAACTCGCTGTAGACGGTAGAGGGACTGGCAGTCTATGTACCCGAGACGTTTGAGAAGGGGCTCGTAAAGATTGGCGTAATTGGTCTTAAAGCAATCTCGGGAGAAGGGAACACCCGGGAGGGTGAGAGAAAAAGAGAATTACACTGGAGAGGGAGTGAGAGAGTTGGGAGAAACCGGGTACTAAGATGGGGACGAAGAAAAGTGTTTTCTTTTGTCATAGAGAACGATTTCCGATATTTGGGGATCTTCAACCAGTCTCGGGACCACCACCCTACCCCCTCTTTATTTCTCGCTCGGATCAGAGACAAACAAACTAAGCAGGACAATACCTGACTCTCGTCTCCTCAACGTAATTCATTGTTATCGGGCTAAGAGGGTTCGTAACATTTACACAAAGAGGCCAGGCTACAGGTGTTACACAAGGTTAGAATCCTTTTTGTGTAAATGGTATTAATCCCCCTAGTCTTAAAACTAAGAATAGCTAACCACGTCAAAATCAAAAACTAAAGCGAATAAACTTCAAAAGTGTAAGCTGCTAAAACTAATTTCATAAATACTTTTACCTATCGGCTCTTTCCCGTATAAATGTGGGGTGCCGTTGAGTATGAAATTTCACGGTCAACATGTTAATTTAGTTGAGGTTGATTGTGTCTGGTTTTATAAGCCGACTTAGGGTAAAACTATCGTGACAGTATGGGGTTGCGTCTCGCCGGAAACGACCACTCTTTAAACTATATGACAACGCACCTAATAATATCCTTCAAAAGGTACTAAGATTCACCGATCATGTAGTTTTTCTTATGAAAATAGTTTTTTACTCTATAGCACCAACTTATATGGACGTAAAATTTACCCATAGTACCCTAGTGTTTGGTTGGGCCTAATGTTTAGGTGCCATCAGGTTATACCAACAAGAAATTCTATTTCCATGTGGCATTGGGTTTCGAAACGTACAATATAAAATATTTCCTCCGAGACCACTGAGAGGTGGGTGCACTCATGAGGCCCAACCACTAAAAGCTTTCTGGGATCAAGCTGGGATTTTTAAACGGCTATTGATACAGATGACCACAGAATACGCTGCTCCAGAAACCAACTTTCCTCCTTCAAGGTTACGAAACAACGGTTTATTTTTGGTACTTGTACCTTAAAGGAGAGAGAGATGGGAGTAGCAATCCCCATACTTTTGACGTTGTCTCTGTACCCCCACGTACGGCACCGAAGTCCTCCCAGCATCCTCAGCGTTTAGGTAGGGTCGTACAGTACGGAATTGTTAAGGGTGCCCTCTCTCTCTCTTTAAAATAGAAGCTAGTTCTCATACGAATATAATGGCACTAGACGGCAGCACTTAACAATCGCCTACCGAAGGGCAGGGGCGTGCACGAGGTACACTGGGATAGTTTCAGTGCCGCAAGTCGTCCATCATTATCCTTACCCCATTTCTCCCTCATTGTACATAAAGGTTAACAGAGGAACAAAGTCGCTAGACGCGTTTGTATTGTCCTAACATTTTGTCTGTCTTAGAACTGCCTCTGGGATAAGAAATCCCCCCTTTTTCTTTTCCATCTTCTTTGATGCGGAAGCCAATCACTTTCTCTGTACGTTAGCTCTGGCTGCTTCGCTCTCTCCTCGCTAAGTAAACCAATCGTTTTAACCTTCCTCGGGGTGGGGGGAGAAGCTAAAGGTTTACCTCTGGATTTTGGCGGCGCCTTTCTATTAGGTATCACACTTCCTCTTATTTTTCTCTAACCCTTTGGATCTATACTGATATTTTTATTTTTGGCTCTCGAAGTTGGGGACGCAAGCTAGATGGGGTGTATCTTTTTCCCCCCCTTGCTTTGGCTTCCCGCTCGCGTTTTTAACTTCACACACGCTAGCTTGGGTCCTCATCGATGCGGAGTATCACACCTCCTCGGTGGTGAGAGCTGGTTAACCACTACGTTGTGTGGGCTAAGCGGATACGCGCCCTTCCCAAGCCAAGGTGTTGAGGCATCGTGCCGAGGGCTGCATGGTACTGGGGAAGTAAAACTTCGGTATCGCTAACGATCCCCTCGGGGCACCGGGCGACACCCCGTTGTATCTAGCCTTCCACCCGGGTGGGGGACTACCGGGTGGTGACCTTTTACTTGCCCCCTTACTCGTGGGATTCCCATGGATAAACTAAATCAAAACAACTCTAACACTACCAAACCTACGGTGCAGGGGTCTGCTCAAGGCAGAACCCACACTGATACCACTTCACAAGGGCTTGTATCCAGCGAAACTCGTGACGATTTATCGTTGCGTGTGTCTGGCAAGCCCTCGAAAAGTACCTTGCGTCGTCGTCTCAAACGACGGATTGCTCGGCAAAAGGTCAAATCGGGGTCTGAAACGGCCTCCACCGCCGCTGGGGGTGCGATGGCTCGTGACAACCCAATGAAGAGGCCCAGAGCGGAGGATTCGACTCCCTCACCAAGTACCTCGCAGGCGGCGTCGAAAAAGGCTAAGTCCTATAGTGACGCCGCCAGCTCAGAAAAGATGGCCATTGTCAAAAAAGGCTATCCGACGGCGGTCATCACGGAGGAAGACGTGGGCCCAATTCAGAAGGCGATTCTAAGGGCGCTGGATGGGATACCTTCGGGGAGCCCTCTACCGCGCCTTGCGAACTTTAGCCTGACGACCGGGGCCCTAGTATACTCCTGTGAGGATTCGTTCACTGGTCAATGGTTGAAGGACAACTTAGCCTACTCGGTGGTGGGGGATGCGGTGCTCTCAGTAATGAGAGCTAGCGAACTCCCCAAGCCGTTTAAGGTAATGTTCCGCACCAAGGACCAGATCACCAAGGAGCCGGCGGTGCTGTTTCGGCGCCTAAAGGTCCTTAATGCAGGTTTTGCCACTGAACGCTGGAAATGTATCCGGACGTACGTGGATAGGACCGTACGGTACTGGGTACTGCTAATTGATGGCTCCTCATTGGAAGCCATTAAGAATGCTGGTTTCGTGGGCTATACTGGAGTGGACAAGGGTTCCTTCAAACTCCTTCAGAACACGGAAACCACTAAAACCACTGTAGCCGAGTCTGCGGCGGGGGGTGGGACTAGCGAGATGGGGGATCTCGCGGAGGAGCTCTCTGGTGTCGCTCTAGGCACAGAGGGGGAGGGGGGGGTGGCTCATTCGGAAGTCTGTTCTTCCATGGATGAGTCCACCCTACTGGAAGAATCGGATGGGACCCTTCGGGGTTCAGCCGATGAGCGTTCTAGTGGTCCTGGTGAGGGGGAGGATCTTGGGACTGGGAGCTCGCCTGTCGGGGGGGGAGGTGCCATTAGCCCTCTCGGGACCGATGAGGTGTAGCTAGGTCCCTTCTGAACCCCTCTCTTAGGGACCATGGGGACGCTACGTGCAATTCAAATCAACTTGCACCATAGTAAGGCGGCCTCTGCGGTACTCTGCAGGAGGTTTGCTATAGAGGGTCTTGATCTGGCCCTCATACAAGAACCGTGGATTTGCCATGGCAAAATCCTCGGTCTTGACGCGGCGGGGTCATTATTCTATGACCAAACTGCTGCTAGACCTAGGGCGTGTATTTTGGTTCGGAGGGATCTTTGTTGTATCTCTCTACCGCTGTACACATCCCAGGACACGGCGGCCGTGAATCTAGTCCTGGCCACTGGGCATGCCAAGTTGACTATCACGGCTGCCTCCGCATACTTTGCCCACGACGCGGACTCTCTCCCGACAATTGAGGTGATCAATTTGGTCAATCAATGTGAAAAGAGAGGGGACAAACTAATCATTGGCTGCGATGCCAATGCTCATCACATCACGTGGGGCAGCTCTGACTGCAACAAGAGGGGTGATGATTTACTAGAATATTTAGTTGGTTGTAAACTCTATATTCTTAATCAAAACAATGAACCTACTTTTGTTACTTCTAATAGAAGGGAGGTCATTGACCTCACGCTAGCCACAGAAAACCTCGTGTCTTCCGTGTCTAACTGGCATGTGTCAAATGAACCGTCTCTGTCGGATCATAGGCACATCTGCTTTACTGTCGCGATTACTTCTGTCCCGGCGGGGACGGAGATACGCAACCCAAAACGGACTAATTGGGCCGGCTATAGGGAAGACCTAATCCTACGCTACGGAGGGGGTCACACTCTTAAACTTACTTCACCTAAGGATCTTGATCGGGCTGCTGGTGATTTACAGTGCTCCATCATGGAGTCGTTCCACCGGAACTGCCCACTTAAGACCGTCAACCGCTCGAGGCTTGTCCCTTGGTGGAACGCGGATCTCAGCCGGCTTCGTAAATACACGCGCAGGCTCTTTAACAAAGCCAAGCGCACGGGTGACTGGGCTGGATACAGGCAGTCCCTTAACGCCTACAACAGGGCCATTAGAGCTGCTAAGAAGGACTCCTGGCGGACCTTCTGTGAGCAAATCTCCAATGTCCCTGCCACGGCTAGGGTCATGAAGATTCTAGCGCACGACAGCACACATCGACTTAATGCTATTAAGCTACGGGAGGGTGTGTACACTAAATCTGGGGCTGAGACTCTCAAGCATATGCTGGAGGTCCATTTTCCTGATTCTACTTTTATTAATCCAACAAACCCTGACTCTCTCTACCCTGTCCTGCACAGGGCTAAGAGGGAAGACTGGCTTGTAGCCAGACAGGTTGTCACGATTCCCAAGCTTCGGTGGGCTGTCAACTGTTTTGAGCCCTACAAGTCTCCGGGACCCGATGGGGTCTTCCCTCTGCTTTTGCAGGAGGGCTTAGACCACATCGCCTCTCCGCTATGCAAGATCTACAGACTTTGCATTGCTCTCGGTCACATACCTCGTGACTGGAAACGCTCTAGGGTCATCTTTATTCCCAAGCCCGGGAAGGCTTCCTATCTCGAGGCGAAAGCATTTAGACCCATATGCCTGACCTCCTTCTTCCTCAAAATTCTGGAGAAGTTGGTGGACAGGTACATCAGAGACGAGGTACTTTCGATAACTCCTCTCTCTTCTTCACAATTTGCCTACCAAAAAGGCAAATCCACTGAGACGGCCCTTCACGGCCTTACGAATTGCCTGGATAGGGCATTCGAGTTTCAGGAAATTTCACTGGCTGTCTTCCTCGATATCGAGGGGGCCTTTGACAAAGTCTCTAGCTCGGTTATTACTGAAGCTGTTGAGAGATTTGGCATCAGCGCCACTCTTGGCCGCTGGATCAAGTCCATGCTTACCGACCGCGAGGTGTCGGCGTCCCTCCTTGGGGACTCTCTAGGGGTGACTACCAGCAGGGGCTGCCCTCAGGGTGGAGTGCTCTCCCCCCTGTTGTGGTGCCTGGTGGTGGACGAGCTCCTGGGGAGGCTCGGGGGTGCTGGGGGCTGTTGCTGCTTCGGGTATGCGGACGATGTAGCGATAGTCTTTACGGGGAAGTTCCCGGATACTGTTACCGCGCTTATGAGATCTGCTCTCTCTAGCGTGGAGCAATGGTGTCAGGCGGTTAACCTCACCGTTAATCCTGATAAAACTGTCCTTGTTCCTTTTACGAGGAAGAATACTAAGGATCTGTTCAATGATATCTCTTTCTTTGGCCAGGTCCTGACAAAGTCCTCCGAGGTGAAATACCTGGGGGTGACTTTTGATTGTAGACTCACATGGAAGCCGCATCTTGATCGGTGTATTAAGAAGGCCAAGATGCTCTTCTGGAGGACCAGGAGCTCTGTCGGCCAGACTTGGGGCCTCAACCCCAAGGCTGTACACTGGCTCTATACTGGGATCATCAGACCCATACTATCTTACGGGGCACTTGTCTGGTGGACAAGGGTCCGGCTTAAGACGGTGCAGGCTGCCCTGCGCAAGCTTCAAAGGCTTGCCTGCATTGGTGTTACGGGGACCATGAGATCGACCCCAACTGCTTCCCTGGAGGTGCTCCTTGACATGCTTCCTCTTCATCTCTTCATTGAGGAGGAGGCTGTCATGGGAGCCTACAGGCTCAACATTAGTGGCTGTTGGGTTCCAAGACTTTGGGATTACAGCCATACGAAGCTCTTTCGGGAGTACGCCGCACTTGAGCCGTCGCTTACGATGTGCTCTGACAAAACCGTTACCAGTTTTGATTTCACTAAGCCATTCAGTATCCACTTCCCCAGTCGGGCAGAGTGGACTAACCTGCTGCCTCTTGGCACTGGGGGTGAAACCATTTGGTTCACCGATGGCTCCAAGACTGATTCCGGCGCTGGCGCCGGCTATTACTGTCAAACCACAAGGGTCGGCTTTTCTGCTTGCCTGGGCACCTTCGCTAGTGTGTTCCAGGCTGAAATTGCCGCGATCTGTTATTGCGCAGATTACTGTATTAACAAAGGGTATACCGGACGGACTGTGAGAATTTATTCTGACAGTCAGGCTGCCCTGAACGCTCTGAACCAGTGTCAGATTTCTTCTCAACTGGTGCGTAGCTGCCTCGACCTGCTAGCGCGACTGGCATCCTGCAACAGGGTTCTGCTGTACTGGGTGCCAGGGCATAGCGGTTATTATGGCAATGAGCAAGCCGATAGATTTGCGAAAAGGGGTGCGGAGGCCAAGCTCTTGGGGCCGGAGCCGGCCGTCCCCATCCCCTACAGGCACGTCAAACGGTGTCTGCATGACAGGTTGACTGTCATGCAAAATCAGCTCTGGCACAGCATGGAGGGCCAGAGACAGACAAAGTTGTTTGTCGATGGTCCCTGCAGGTCTCGTGCTAGGGACCTAATTTCGCTCGGCAGATGGGATATTAGGCTGGCCACCGGTCTTTTGACCGGGCATTGCCGGCTTAATAGGCACCTCCATCTGATGGGTTTTGCCGACGACCCTCTCTGTAGGTCGTGTCAGGAGATGGAAGAGAGTGCGACTACTTCGCCTCGCTTAGATTAGAATATTTTGATTCACACACCCTGGAACCCTCGAGGGTCTCCTCTCTCACGGTGGAGCGAATTCTTCGCTACGCTGCAGCTACAGGCCTATTCAAGGCCTGATTACGAGGATGCACAATATGCCTCTGGCATCGGTGCTAGGGCGCGTACCCTCCTCATCAACAATAATAATAATAAATATGTACCCGAGACGTTTGAGAAGGGGCTCGTAAAGATTGGCGTAATTGGTCTTAAAGCAATCTCGGGAGAAGGGAACACCCGGGAGGGTGAGAGAAAAAGAGAATTGCACTGGAGAGGGAGTGAGAGAGTTGGGAGAAACCGGGTACTAAGATGGGGACGAAGAAAAGTGTTTTCTTTTGTCATAGAGAACGATTTCCGATATTTGGGGATCTTCAACCAGTCTCGGGACCACCACCCTACCCCCTCTTTATTTCTCGCTCGGATCAGAGACAAACAAACTAAGCAGGACAATACCTGACTCTCGTCTCCTCAACGTAATTCATTGTTATCGGGCTAAGAGGGTTCGTAACATTTACACAAAGAGGCCAGGCTACAGGTGTTACACAAGGTTAGAATCCTTTTTGTGTAAATGGTATTAATCCCCCTAGTCTTAAAACTAAGAATAGCTAACCACGTCAAAATCAAAAACTAAAGCGAATAAACTTCAAAAGTGTAAGCTGCTAAAACTAATTTCATAAATACTTTTACCTATCGGCTCTTTCCCGTATAAATGTGGGGTGCCGTTGAGTATGAAATTTCACGGTCAACATGTTAATTTAGTTGAGGTTGATTGTGTCTGGTTTTATAAGCCGACTTAGGGTAAAACTATCGTGACAGTATGGGGTTGCGTCTCGCCGGAAACGACCACTCTTTAAACTATATGACAACGCACCTAATAATATCCTTCAAAAGGTACTAAGATTCACCGATCATGTAGTTTTTCTTATGAAAATAGTTTTTTACTCTATAGCACCAACTTATATGGACGTAAAATTTACCCATAGTACCCTAGTGTTTGGTTGGGCCTAATGTTTAGGTGCCATCAGGTTATACCAACAAGAAATTCTATTTCCATGTGGCATTGGGTTTCGAAACGTACAATATAAAATATTTCCTCCGAGACCACTGAGAGGTGGGTGCACTCATGAGGCCCAACCACTAAAAGCTTTCTGGGATCAAGCTGGGATTTTTAAACGGCTATTGATACAGATGACCACAGAATACGCTGCTCCAGAAACCAACTTTCCTCCTTCAAGGTTACGAAACAACGGTTTATTTTTGGTACTTGTACCTTAAAGGAGAGAGAGATGGGAGTAGCAATCCCCATACTTTTGACGTTGTCTCTGTACCCCCACGTACGGCACCGAAGTCCTCCCAGCATCCTCAGCGTTTAGGTAGGGTCGTACAGTACGGAATTGTTAAGGGTGCCCTCTCTCTCTCTTTAAAATAGAAGCTAGTTCTCATACGAATATAATGGCACTAGACGGCAGCACTTAACAATCGCCTACCGAAGGGCAGGGGCGTGCACGAGGTACACTGGGATAGTTTCAGTGCCGCAAGTCGTCCATCATTATCCTTACCCCATTTCTCCCTCATTGTACATAAAGGTTAACAGAGGAACAAAGTCGCTAGACGCGTTTGTATTGTCCTAACATTTTGTCTGTCTTAGAACTGCCTCTGGGATAAGAAATCCCCCCTTTTTCTTTTCCATCTTCTTTGATGCGGAAGCCAATCACTTTCTCTGTACGTTAGCTCTGGCTGCTTCGCTCTCTCCTCGCTAAGTAAACCAATCGTTTTAACCTTCCTCGGGGTGGGGGGAGAAGCTAAAGGTTTACCTCTGGATTTTGGCGGCGCCTTTCTATTAGGTATCACACTTCCTCTTATTTTTCTCTAACCCTTTGGATCTATACTGATATTTTTAGTTTGATACTAATCTATGTGTGATTGGGTTATGTGCAGAGCTGTGCTAATTAGCTGACAACTAATTGAATTAGAATTAGCAATTAGGGAAATATTTATGAACTAATTAATTAACCAATTAGCAATTAGACATAGAAACTAATTCAATTCAATTAGAAATTAGGCATTTATTTATCAAACTAATTAATTAGAATTACTAATTTCTAATTAATTACTTGTCTAATTAAGGTAAAAAAGAAACCATAAGTAAACATAAAAGTTTAAAAGTGCCCATGGATTTAGTACTTTGGTAATGCAAAGTTTAATGTTTTAATGCCATTGAAAAACGGGTACGGAAGCCATGAATTATTCTCGAAAAATGAGACAAGCCTCGAGCCTTCCGTCATGTTAAAATTTGTCCCATTTCTTCATTTTCTTGCCACAGTTCCTATAATGGACTCCTGAGTAGTAAATACATGCGCACTGCCATTAATTCGAGTAGGTAAAACAGTCGAAATTTCGAAATGGGGCAGTTGCGAACTACGAAATTTTCTACTAGTACTAGTATTCTCTCATGTTTGAGGAGCTGAAAAATTTAGAGTAGCACTGAAATGACCGCATAGCTTAGTTCCTTTTTTTTTTCGTTGGGAGAGCTTAATTTTTAATTTATTTTCTTTCACTTCTAACTTGAACCGACTGAAAAATTCATGTTAGGGTTAACTTATTTTTTTTTCTAAGTAAAACGTACACCTTTTTTTGTTACTTTTTATTTTTTATTTTATTTTACGTGAGCCGTCTTAACTCATAGGGAGCCAAGAGCGATCTGAAAAATTGGCGACTGCGAGAGTCTCTCTTCTCTTTTTTTTTTCTCATTCAAAAAGCGTGGTTTAGTGCTGACCAATAATGGTCCCCTAAACCCAACGACTTTCAAAAAATTTCCTTATATGGGCATGGAGAGATCGCTGAGGCTTTACCCCTTTTCTTCACCTCTAGTGTCAAGGTGTGCATTCCGGAGGAACGCGGTGGCTGCTATCGCGGAATCTTGGCGCCAGCGATCTCTCCCCCTCACAAAGGGACCTCGATCAAGTTTTTTTCTTTTTCTTTTTTACGTTTTTTACGTATAAAATTAACAAAATTATTAAGATTTAAACTAAGTCACAACAGAAACACATCAAATACAAGAAATACATTAAGTTGCAAAACAATACATTAAATACAAAAGAAATACATTAATTACTACACAAGAAATACATTAATTAAGTTGTATAAAAAAACTATAACGAAACTACAGGTTTTCACACTGCCCCGCGTAATACGTTAGTATTACCAAATTATTTTTTTTCTTTTTTAGTTAGCATTAATTTCTAGAGCATAAAGCAACTGAATGGGACGCTTAATTACATGGTTATTCGGCATTCTAACCGAACACGACCTAACTTTTCCGTCGCGCCCGTCATGTATTTCCGTCACAACACCTAACTTCCAGTAGTGTCTGGGAACTTTCTCTTCATGTATGATCATGACGTCACCGACACTAACCTTTCCATTTTGTTTGGCAAGTTTAATGTGGTGCGCGTTTCTTAATTCTAGGAGGTATTCATCCCGCCATCTTTTCCATAGTCTCTCCATTACCGTGGAGCGATACCGATAACGCTTGGTAAATTCCGATTGAGTTTTTGGTAATTGGCTTTCTTTTACTTTTTGAGCGGGTAAGCGTGTTATTCTTTTCCCAATCAACATGTGGGATGGCGACAATGGTTCTGGCTCATTGGCATCATTGAAAACGTAACTAATAGGCCTCGAATTTATGACTGCCTCAGTCTCGATGACCACAGTTTCCATTTCCTGATAAGTCAGCAAGGCCTTTCCTAGTGTTTTTCTTAAAATACTTTTTGTTGTTTTCACCATTCTTTCGTAGAAGCCCCCTGCCCAAGGGGTTTTTTCAATAATGAATTTCCAAATGATGCCTTTATTGCCAAAATACTGTCGAACTTGATCACAATGGATGCTTTCCCAAATTTTGCACAAGTCTTTATCTGCTCTTTTAAACGTTTTTGCGTTGTCGGAGTATATAACCGAGGGTAAGCCGCGTCGCGAAATCATTCTCCTCAGCGACATTAAGAACTCATAAGTGGTTAAAGCGGGAACGAGTTCGAGATGGATAGCTCGTGTAACCGCGCATGTATACAAACAAATGTAACATTTTTCTTCTTCTTTTCCTATTTTGACAATTAGCGGGCCGGCATAATCTATACCGACCACAGCGAACGGTTCTGACTCGACGATACGATCTTTCGGGAGTAATCCTGTTTCTTCTTGACCAGCTTTTGCGTTGGTTCGTTTGCATTTGTAGCAATTTTTGACGACGTTTCGCGCTAATTGTCTCCCAGCTATAATCCAGTAACGTTCTCGTGATTGGGTTGTAGTGGCTTGAATTCCACAGTGCATGACTTCCTCGTGGCTTCTCATCATAAGAAGTTTTGAGAGTTCTTGATTTTTCTTTAATATAATTGGATGTTTTGTTTCGTAACTCAAATTTCCTTCTTCTAATCTTCCACCAACGCAGAGAACGCCATCTTCATTAAGAAAGGGTTTGAGCGAAGCGATGTCCGAACTTTTCGGCAATGGCTTCTTTTCTTTTAAATTCTTTATTTCTTGAGAAAAATCGTTTTCTTGAATGTCTTTGATAAATCTTGCTTCAGATTGCCACATTTCCTCAGCGGTAATAGGACCAACTTTTGTGTCTTTGCCCAAGCTTTTTTCTTTGAATCTGTTTATCCAAGCTACTATTCTGAATGCTTTATTTATGGAACTGTATCTTTTAAGGTCCACTACGTACTGTATTCCTCTTTTCTCGTCAATACTGATCGTCAAAACCACCTTTCTTTTCTCTGTTTCTATTTCTTCTAATTTTACATCGCTAACGCATGCAGATGGCCAGTGAGACTCTTCTTTTGCTAACCAAGTTGGGCCTCCAAACCATAGCGGATTGTCTTTCATTTCTTTGGGTTTGGCCCCTCTAGATGGAATGTCTGCCGGATTCTCGATTCCGGGGCAATGATTAACGTTTTTTGGATCAATTAGCTGCTGGATTTCTGCCACACGGTTCTGTACAAAGGGTTTCCAGTTTTTGGATGGTCCTTTCACCCAATGCAGGGCAATCATAGAGTCCGTCCACATAACCAATTTTATGTTTTCGTTAAATGTCTGATCCACATTCGTGACCAGCCGAGCGCCTAGTAGGCATCCCATAAGTTCTAGCCTTGGGAGCGTAATTTTCTTAAGTGGCGCTACTCTTGTTTTAGAGGTAACGAAAACCACTTTTATCTTTCCCGATAATGTTACGTATCGTAAATAAACGACGGCGCTGTAAGCCTTCTGGCTCGCGTCGCTGAAACAATGAAGTTCCTTTTCATTGATGTTTTGTACTTGTTCGCTATAATAGCATCTTGGAATGGTTAAATCCTTTAATTCCTTCATTTCTTCGCACCATTGTTTAAACTGGTGACTCAAATTTTCTGGGAGGGTATCGTCCCAACCTAGTCCCCGCTCCCATAGAGCTTGAAATATGAATTTGGCCCTGATGACGAATGGTGAAAGTATTCCCACCGGGTCAAATACTTGAGCTACAGTACTAAGTACGAATCTCTTTGTGTTTTGAATTTCTTCCACAATGACAATTAGTTTATCCAAGTCAATTGACAAAGTGTCATTTTCGGGATCCCATTTTATTCCCAAGATTTTCTGTGGAGTAGGATTCCTATCCCCTTCGAATTTCAAACCTGCATTTGAATCAGCAGGTTCTTCATCCCATTTTAATCTTAATTTTTCATCGTTAGTCTGCCACTTTCGTAGCTCCATTTTTGCTTCTTTTAAAATTGTCGATGCTTTGACGGAAAGTTCATACGCGGCTTCCGTGTTGTCTTCGCCACTAGCCAAATCGTCAACGTAAAGTTGTTCGTTTAAAATTGTGTAAACATCAGGCTCCGTCTTTTTGTACGGCTCAATGTGAAATTTCACGGTCGCTGCGAGTAGGAAAGGGCTGGCCGTTACCCCGAAGGGCACGCGCGCCATCCTGACCACCTGATATTTGTTCTTTTGAATTTCCCCCTCTTCATTTTCCACCGTCCAGAGAAATCGGACGGAATCTCTTTCTTGCGGCTGTAACGCCACCTGGAGGAAAGCCTTAGCAATGTCTGCTGTCACCGCAACTTTATGCCCGCGAAACTTGAGTATCATCTTGTTAAGATCAGGGTTGAGGTTTGGTCCTGATTCCATACAATCATTGAGGGATGGCGCTCCTTTTTCTTTGGAAGAAGCGTCAAACACCACTCTTGTTTTGGTAGTGGTACTGGACTCCCTTACCACCGCTTGGTGTGGTATGTAATAGGTTCCGACGGGCTTTATTTCTGGTTTTTCTACTATTTCTGCAATTCCTTGCTTGATTTGATCTTCGATAATGTTCTTATATTCTTGATATAATTCTGGGTTCCTGTTAAATCTTCTAACCAAGCCTTCCATTCTTTTTGTTGCTACGGCGTGATTATCTGGCAAATTGTTTTTGTTCGTGTTCCAGGGGAAGGTAACACTGTATCTTCCGTCTTCAATTTTAATTTCTCTTTTGAATTTGTCTAGTGTTTCACTAGCCGAGGGCTCTGCTTCTTGTTTTTCTTTTATTCCCATACTTTCCAAGTTCCAAAAGGATTGTAAGGTCTTTGATATTGTATTTTCGTCTAGGCTTAAGTTCATGACGTTTACCGCGTAGGTACCGACCGCAACTCGGCCAATTTGCGCAGGTCCTTGAATAACCCACCCCAGGGTTGTTTCAACAGCTACTAGCCTTGGCGTGAATCTTTCAATGCGTCCCGTTACGAATTCCCAATACACATCGCCTCCGATTAGGACCCCTGCGCTTGATTTTAAAGGCGCAGTGTCACACGTTTTATCGGCGATTTGCATGCCCCTTTTTCTCATTTCTTTTTTAATATTTTCGCAGCCTACCATAGTTACTGCTTGGCAAATGTAGGGAACTTCGATGGCGACAATTTCAATCAATTCTCCTGTTTTTTCTGTATTTCTTAGTGATAATTTAACTAGTTTTCGCACTTGTTCTTTGGACCTTTTTTCCGAGAAAAGATTGAGTTCTATAGGGCATTCTCCAATTATAGGTAAGTTTAGCCGTTTTGATATTTCTTCCTCTACGAAGGACGCTTGGCTTCCTGGATCCAAGAGGCAGCGAACTTCTTCTTCATTTCCATGCTCGAGGTTTGTTGCCAAAGCATGAGCCGTTTGTAATAGGACGGTCTTAGAGCAGGTTACTAAATTTGTTTCAACGCTTAATGTTTCGCCGGAATCCTCTTGTCTTGTCGCTTGCTGTTTATTTTCTTGTTTCTTTTGACCCTTGGATTTATGGGTTTCATTTCTATCGCAGATAGCAACGTTGTGTTTTTTCCCGCAAAGCCGACACGAATTATACGGGGAGGGACAATTTTTCGACTCGTGACCGAAACGCGTACAAATACAGCACCGATTTGCGTCCGAAATCATTTTCTTTTTCTCCTCGAGGGTGAATTGGGGGCAATAAGACGTCGCGTGCGAGTCGACACGGCAAAAAATGCAAAATATGTTTCGCATTCTGGTAGACGCGTGGAAAACCGACGCGCTTCCGTTTTGATTTTTTGGTTTATTGAAATTATTTTCAAACCTAGGTGGCCTTGGTTTATTATTGAATTTAATGGTTTTATCATACGACGATGATTCAACCCTTTGTTGACTGCTATTGTCACCGAGCATTTCACAAGTTACTCTACTCTCAACTTCCACGCGTAAATAATCGATCAAGGCGTCAACATCAAATTCACCCGCTCTACCTCGTTCTTTAGTATATTGCAATCTTATATCTTTTGGTAAACAGCCCAAGAGTTTTGGGCATAAAAAGGCACCGTTCACAGCGGTATCATGTCCTAGAGACCTTAAACTACGAATATGCGTCTCGCATGTATCATACATTTTTTTAAGACTATTTAAATCACTAGAGCTACGTACAGGTTCTAAGGTTAATAATTTTTGCATATGGGAATTAGTGACTAATTCGTCTCTTCCAAAATTATGTTTTAATATCTTAACTGCCTCATCATAGTTCTTATCGGATGGTTTCATTCCAGACAGTTTCTGAAGGGCCTCTTTTTCTAAATATGATTTTAAGTATGTAAATTTTTGTACCTTAGACAACGATGTATTAGAGTCCACTGTTGTTTCGAATAGACTCCAGAAGCCATTAAATTCAGTGACATCTCCTCCAAACTTGTTGATGATTAAAGGTGGAAGTCTCGCGTGTTGAGCCGCAATGTTCAGGTTACCTTGTGGCTCTGAAGCGGTTGAATTTGCTGATGAACCAGTTACTGGTAGGGATTCCAAATTAATTCCAGCTCTTTTTAGTTTTCTTTTTACTCGAATCCTGACGTTAGCGATATCATCCTTATATTTTTCTTGAGACGTTCCTTCTGCTTTCAGTTCAGCGTCGTTATCGGGCATAACATCCAGGATTTTCGAATCCAAATCCATCAGGCTCGCTTCCTTAATCGCCAAAATTTCCAACTGGTCTTCAATATCGTCAGAGTTTAGCGGGTCGTCTAGCATTAGCGTCTCCAAGGTGTTGATTGCTGATGTGGTATTACTTCTTACTGGTTTTCTTAAAGCTTTCAGCTTCTTTAAGTCTGAAGCATTTTTTATGGCTTGCGCAACTTCTTCTGGTGAAGGTGGTACCGATTGCTGGTTAATGCCGGTCGGCGTCGCCATGTTTATTTTATTTTTAGATTATTATTTTTTTTTTATTTTTAATTTTAATTTTTTTTTTACTTCGCGGTTCTTTAATTAATTAATTTAATTAATCACTTTATTCCCGGGTTTCGGCACCATGAAATGACCGCATAGCTTAGTTCCTTTTTTTTTTCGTTGGGAGAGCTTAATTTTTAATTTATTTTCTTTCACTTCTAACTTGAACCGACTGAAAAATTCATGTTAGGGTTAACTTATTTTTTTTTCTAAGTAAAACGTACACCTTTTTTTGTTACTTTTTATTTTTTATTTTATTTTACGTGAGCCGTCTTAACTCATAGGGAGCCAAGAGCGATCTGAAAAATTGGCGACTGCGAGAGTCTCTCTTCTCTTTTTTTTTTCTCATTCAAAAAGCGTGGTTTAGTGCTGACCAATAATGGTCCCCTAAACCCAACGACTTTCAAAAAATTTCCTTATATGGGCATGGAGAGATCGCTGAGGCTTTACCCCTTTTCTTCACCTCTAGTGTCAAGGTGTGCATTCCGGAGGAACGCGGTGGCTGCTATCGCGGAATCTTGGCGCCAGCGATCTCTCCCCCTCACAAAGGGACCTCGATCAAGTTTTTTTCTTTTTCTTTTTTACGTTTTTTACGTATAAAATTAACAAAATTATTAAGATTTAAACTAAGTCACAACAGAAACACATCAAATACAAGAAATACATTAAGTTGCAAAACAATACATTAAATACAAAAGAAATACATTAATTACTACACAAGAAATACATTAATTAAGTTGTATAAAAAAACTATAACGAAACTACAGGTTTTCACAAGCACTAAGGTTTCCTCATCGATATAATAAGGCTTTTTCATATTCAAATAGATGAATCAAGAGTTAATTCCTCGATTTTTTACAACAAATTGGCGTAAAAGATTAATTGAAAATTCAATTGGCTAATTAGTTAATCCTAAATCTAATTAAATTTTAATTAGATAATTACCTTTCCGATTCATACTAATTAATTAGAATTACTTCTCAATTAGCACTAAGGTAATTTAAATTCAATTACCATTTTCAATTAGTAAATTTTGCTAATTAATTAGAAATTCAATTAGCTAACTAATTAATTAGCACAGCTCTGGTTATGTGTTTAAGCAACGTGTGCTGATGTATATTTAATATAATTAGATTATGATATCAATCTTTCAAAAGAAGATTGACGCTAATATCGAATGATATGGAATAATTTTGGTATGTGCTTGACTTCAATTCCGAATCGGAAAACCAGTCAAAAGACTTATTTTAAAGGCCGACTTCCATCGAAAAGAGTTCTAGCGAGCTGAAACCCCGCTGGGGTAAAAGAGGGAAGGGTTCTAGCTAACTGAAAGCCGTGCAATGTGGTTCAAGCGAACTGAAGATACACAATAGAGAATTTCCTTAAGGGAAAGCAAAAATTCGAGAGGAAATAAATTTAAAAGGATTTATATTGTTCATCTTCAGTTCGCTAGAATCACATTGCACGGCTTTCTGTTAGCGAGAACCCTTCCAACTTCTGACCCAGCAGGGCTTCGAAAATCGGCACGGTCGCTTCATTGTTAGTCTTGATGCTCGGTTTTCAGTTCGCTAGAACCCTTTTCTCTGGAAGTCGGCCTTTAACAAATTAACATTGAAAATTTTATTTTTCAATGGATATATAGGTCAATTTTAAGCCCATTAGTGGCTGTTACGAAAGCTACTGCATTTTTATGTTAGAATCAGTTGGAATTGAAATGGTTGTCATTACATGAGCTATTTTAAAGGTAACATAACATTATACCTTAAAAGAAGTTGTAAGGTCTGCGTAGTGACAAGTCGCATTTCAATGGATATAACTTGTTTTTTCATCATATAAAAGTTATCTTGTGTAATGAATAGCAATTTTACCAAAGGTTTAAGTGTAGCAAGCTTTATAAAAAAAGTCTGAGACATTCACGTCATGAAATTTACAATTTCATTAAGTAGACCAAACTTATGCAAATTAGACTACGGTATAAAATTTTTTAAATATTCATGATTTTATAAACACTTTCGAAAAAAGAAGATAAACATTTTTCTTTTCAATTCCAAGTCCAAGTACACCGTTCAAAAACTAATATTTTTCAATATTTTAAAACGCAAAGTCTGATATTATGGTCTTCAGTCGATCTTGTTCAGTTTTTGTAAGAAGTTGAAGCCATATCATTCTTGTTTGCTTAAGACGAACACCGAAAACACTGCCTTTCTTCCTCCTACCACCCTTTCTTCGATATAGACTTTTTCGTTCTCTTTCCCGAGCTATCTCTTTCTCCGCATCTCTCTTTCATCTTCGGATTCCTTTTGCCGTTTTCTTCGTGTTTCTTTACTTCCTCTTGGACTCGTTTATTTGACCATTAATCTGCTTGCGAGCCTTTTCCCACCCACATAGTTCGCTTCACCTCCGAGTTTCCGCCTCTTTGGCTAATATAATGTCGAGATTAAACGCTTTTCAGGAAAATATATTCCAAGCTCTCTTTTCTACCAGGCGCAAACTTCAAATATTAATGTTTGATCTAGAAGAACATCTAAGGAGTACACTATCTTGCTTTTAGCGCATTATTACTCTTTAATACCCTGTTTTTTTACTGTTATCTTTGATTAATGTATGGCGCTGCGCGTAAAGGGGATACAGTCCTAGTGTTACTTATAATCGAGGTTATGAGTATTTAGATATTTTTCATTAACAACATATTATTAAATTAATATTTTTGGACATCCTTTTATTAAATATTTTCTTTTGAAACTGGAATTTACGTATTTTAAAAATAAAGTATTGAATCAATAAGCTCATCATTTCTTCAATCTGAAGAGTTCCACGCGTAATGAACATTTTATAGGAATCTTATTGGCTCTCTTAAATATACGTTTTGATGACGTTGCTGACTGGAACGGTCGTTGATGAAGACTGTTATTCATTCTTGCATTTTTAAAAGAAATAAATTTTTCTTTTGCAATAGAGTAAGATTTCGCTTGACTGAACAACCGAATAGGTAGCTGAAAACTAGGTTTTAAACTCTAGGGCCAGCTCTTTGGCCGCTATAGTGAAATAATGGAACTACTAATGTTAGCAGAAGGGGATAATAAAGGAAGGGTGACACTAGTATCCTCTTAATACTTAAGTTACGTAACATGATTCTTCCAAGGGTCACCCTTTTTGTTTGCTTTCTGCTTATCAAACTTCAGATGGGCATCGCACCGAGTTAGGGTGAATTCTATAACTGTTTGGTACTAAATCCTCAGCAATCAACCCCCAAACCTTGATTGTCTTGACGTGGGACAAATATTCACAAGCGCGTCTTGCCAAAGAGTTAAGCGCTAATAGAGTAATGAAGAGGGAACTATTTATCGCGTATGTGATTCGGTTTAGTAACCTTGCTCCAAATGCTCCGATGTTGGCAAGAATGACGTTACACTTACCCCTCTTTGTGGTACACTTCTCTCGAAGTATTATTTACTTCTGGTAGTATTAGAGTTCAATATTCCTATAGTTAATTTGCTCTTGGTGTTAGTAGTTATTGCTTGATAAAATAATAGATATTTTACGACGGTCCGCTTGAGAAATTCGTAACTAGTAACTCCTTATTTTTCCCATACTCTATACCGAAATTGCACCGTGGCTAACGTAAACCCAAGTTATAAAGAGTTAATTTAGATGTCTTTTTCAAGACTTCAAGTCGAGCGTAAATACGAAAGAAGGGGTGGGATAAATTGTTGAAAGTAACCCGATTCTTTTGTGTCAAGCGAAACCTTCAAACAAAGGTGACAAGCCGTGTCCAACTACTTCATCTCGTGAAAAAATAACAAATAAATAAGTAACAAAAACTCTATATATACACCCAAGTATTAAAGAAAGAGAAGGGAACGTCTCAATTAGGGGAACGAAGCGAGCTAAAGATGAGAGAGAGTGGGGAGGACAGAGCTGCTACTTATTTTGTCCTTTTTTTTCTCCTCGGTCATCGGTAGAGGGATTGCACTGCTAAAAGGGATAGTAGCATGAATCTATATAACTATGAATATCCAGCTCTATCATATGCCCCTTCTATCATGTTGATTTGGTTTGGTTGTTACCCTCCTAGATTTGACACGTTTTGCGTGGCTCTAGTAGCCAATCACAAGACAAGAGGAAGTGACGTTTCAAATTTACACACCCCCGGACTCCCTTTCCTTCCTTCTCCCGCTCCTAACACTAGCAGACACGTGACTGATGTCTCCTTTCGCTAAGCCCCGCCCAAACCTTATCGAGAGGTTAGACAGCGTAACGCAGCTGTATATTCATAGTTATATAGATTCATGATAGTAGTAAACAATTCTATGGTATGCGGGTTTTTACTTTGGCGCCACCTATTGCGTTACGTATGAAACTGTAGATCTCCTACCCTCCATTCACCTCTATCAGAGATAGATTAAATTTTAGAAGTAGGAATGGAGAACAGAGTAGTCTGGGCGCGCGTCAAAGTCCCGGAGCCCCTTCCACGTGACGGAGGGGTATGAATGAAAGAAGAGGCGGGTCATAGCGACAGAGGTAAAAAGGAATTACGTATTTTTCGCCGTCTCCGTCAGCAACATCATCAAAACGTAGATTAAGTGAGCCAATGAGATAATTTTAACTTTCCGTTACGTGTTGAAGGGAGGGGCTCTTTACTGGGCTATGAATCGAACTGAAGTAAATACTAACCGTTCTCCATTCCTACTTCAAAAGTGAAATCTATCCCTGCCAATATTATTGTATTTGAGACGTTTTGACTATCATGGAAATGTTTTGTCTCGCAGAACTCCCTGTAGTTTCAACAAAAATACATTTGTTTTTATTTGTAGATAACAAATATTTTGTAAAGATCGGTTTCAAAACATTTTAGTTATCAGCACATCCTTAATTAAAGGGATATACGGGATAGGATTTTTTTTCTTTTTCAATTTAAAGAGTATACAAAAAAAATTAATGTGTCAATTGGAACCATGTTTCTGTCTACAATATTAAAGAAGATACGGGCAATTATGTTTCCGTAATGGACACTACGCTATAGGCTTTCCTTTCCGCGAAGCACTGAGAAACACCCTTATTGGACGTCTAGTACCACCTGACGGACGGGAGAACCTAACTAGTAGTGTCCATTACGGAAACTAAATAGCTCGAATCTTCTTTAATATTGTAGTTAGAAACATTGTTGCAATTGCTTTATTCATTACTTTACATCATGTTTCGATTAAAAAAAGAAAAAAGTCTAGCCTGAAGTATCCCTTTAACGAAGTGTTAGTCTTCAATTTATTAGATAGTTAAAGTTTTATGACGTCACAAACTGCAAAGTATTTCGGGTTGATTTCTATTAGAAAATGTACGGTTTATTTTGATTCATTCATCTCACGCTCTTATTAGAAATGATCATAATAAAAACTTCGTAAATTTAGGCGACTACCACTTCAGAGAAGGGAAGAGGTCTGTCCGGAGTTAGATTGGTCAGTGTCGCGGGAAATGAAAGGAAGACCAAGAAGAGATCCAAAAGAGCTAAGGCGGGTCAACTTTCTTATCCTATACCCCCTCTCACCCCTTCCTCCCTCTTTCTATTCTCGTTCGGCTTTTGTGCCTTCCCTGGTTAATTGGAGGGGCCGAACCTATAGAGTTCTTTCGCTGCTGAATCTTCTTCTTATTTCTCATCTTCTTCTAAAGGATGTGACGCACTTTTTAAAGTGGTAGTCGATAATATTGTTGATTGTTTGAATGTGTATGGTAAAACGTATTTATCTCGTTGGGGAAACTAGCGGTTTCCAAGGACAGATTTGCATACATTAAACTTTTCACTCTTAAGAAGTTAGATAGATCATGATGTCCTTAAAATTGTCTAATATTTTTACACTTTAATATAAGAACACGTGGTTTTGTTGGAATGCATTTCTTATCAGAAAGAAAACCGAACAAAATATTTTTGTCTCACTTAGATATCTTAAGAAAGGTAAATATTAGATGGCTTCGACAAAAGCATTGAAATCTTTAAACATAAATGTTGTCGTAAGTTCATAAGATGTGTTCCGTAAGTTTGTCACTGGTTATTGAGAGCTTGTCATGAAGTGACGTAGGTGAAAGTCATAGATTCTCATAAAGCGACTATTGATGAGGAGCTGTCACAGGCTTAGTACAGACTAAATAGGAAGATGGACTGCAAAACAGAGTATAGTCAATTCTCGCTTGTCGTTCTCTACCTAGCTCTCAGTAAGTCTCTAGTATTACGAAGTGTCATACTTATGGAACATATCTTATAAACTTATGGTTTATAAAAAAGATCTTTAGCCGCTTTCCTTCGAGTAATGGAGTTCTGCCAGTTACATTCTTCGAAAACATCTGGTATTAATTTCTTAAATCATTCGAAGATTGACTGTGAAACATGTAGTCAATTCTCGCTTGTCGTTCTCGAACTAGCTCGAGCTGTAAGTCTCTAGCATTACGAAGTATAGGTAGTGTCATACTTATGGAAAATATCTTATAAACTTTTGATTTTGTAGAGGATAAAATTCTTCAATTCACTATCTCTTTGGCTTTCGACTTTGTATACGGGAACGTTTCCACTTTTGCTTTGAAAAGAATTTATCAAAAGGCTCTTGGCTTTATTTTCTTAGAAGCTATATATATAAATCTGTAAGAAGAGATTGGCCTTTGATAAGTTAGTTAGTTAGAAGATGGAAGTTTGTTGTCCATTCGAGCGTATTTAATTCGGTGATGCGGACGGCCATTGCCAAGCGCAGTCCAACGAAGCACCCTCACCGTCTCCTATGACATTTTCCGCTCTCATAAATTAGGAACTCTTGTGTTTGTACAAGGACAGTGTCGCGGTAGATAGCTCGATCCCGAGAGCTAATAATGATGCTGGAAGCGTGTTGATAATACATTTTTTCTGGAGTGTTTCCTCCTTCTCTGATGACCTGGCTCTCTCGCTTCTCTTTCTTCCGCAACCCCTCGTCGATAGCGTTTTAATTACACGCAATAAATTAAGGTCATCGATTTTGATTTTTGAAAATACAAAAGCCAACTCTACAGATATGCCTAAAACTACCCGAGTAATTAAGCTAAAATAAATGTTATTTTTACAGCAATTTACAGCTTTAATTGCAGTGACCGTAATTTTGAATTTAAAGGGATAGTAGTATTACTTAAATCGAAATATTTTTTCCATAAGGGAGAAATATTCAGAAATCTATAGACCTTTTCGACGTAAAAAAGGGGGTGGACAACCCTCAGTATCGGGACTCATTTTTTCCATAAAATTGAATGTGTGAAATGTTTGTAGAAACATATATAGACCTTTTCGACGAAAAAGGGGGTGGATAACCCTCGGTATAGGGACGTACAAGGGGGTTAATACATTGCCGTGTTTGCGCACTCTTATGATATAAAAAGACTTCAGCGCAGGTGCCAAAAAGCGATGTGGAAGGCAAAGTTTTACCCCTTGTCTTTCCCTTTTAGTTTCATCGAAACGGTCTATTACATATTGGCGACACGTTGAAGGGAACAACCCCGTTCTTACGTCATCCTGTTGCTATAGTAAGTTGAAATGTTTCAGCAAAACGCGACACTGTTATGATGTCATGTACTTTTTGGTTCAATTTTCACATTTTCAAGTATTCATAACCATAAAACCGAAGTCCACGCTTGTAGAATATATCTGAGTAATGAATCATGTTAAGAAACTCGGCTTCTCGCCCCAACCTTCACCATTAGACAATGAAAGCAGAAGCTAACAATATTACTTCATTCTGTTGAAGATTTACAACTGTGATCATTAAGGTTTCAATGAAATAATTTCATGTCTTGACAGATTTGAAGAAACATGGAACGTGGATTCAATGGTCGTGAGGATAAAATTTTACTCTGAGCTGCCGAATTGTATAGGACCAATTAAAGCTATGTTGTAAGGACAGTTTAAATTTTGGGTTTCCATAGCAAATTTTCCTCAAAAGGTCGTAATTTCCTCACACCCGTTGGTTACTAAGCAACCACTTTCGTTATTAGCTTACGTTTCGTTAGACACTGGCAATAACGTAACATCTTACAATTTGAAAAGGAGATTCACAATTAAATATATACTTATAATGGTCGATTGATATATGTATTTGAAAATGTATGTAGTATTTCTGGGAAACTCTCGTTAACGCTTGACTGCCCAAGTTTTACATTTAATCGGTAATGAGGTATAAGTGAAGTGTCAAATTAAGGACCGAAGGAAAATATTTGGTTCAATAATTCCGTAAGAAAGCGACCAATTACTGATCGAATGTAGATAATTTCTGTAGTAATTTCGTAAAACGTGGACTGTATTCAAAACAAAGGCAGATCATTTGTGTAGTAATGCCTGATAAGGGGATCAATTAGGAAATTAAAGTAAATAATTCATATAGTAATTCGTTAAGAAGGGGACCAATTATTGAAGGAAGACAGATAGTTTGAGTAGTAATTCCGTAAAACCACGAAATTGTGAAACTTTGCTTAATTGTCAACTTTAGAAATGTATATTTAGTCTTTTCCTACCCCCTATCAATGGAACGGAATATTTCAAAGCGAAAGCAAGTAGTTGGTGTAGTAATGCCTAAGAAATTGACTGATTAAAAAGCGAAGGCAAATAGTTGGGGTAGTCATGCCTAAGAAATTGACTAATTAAAAAGCGAAGGCAAATAGTTGGGGTAGTCATGCCTAAGAAATTGACTGATTAAAAAGCGAAGGCAAATAGTTGGGGTAGTCATGCCTAAGAAATTGACTAATTAAAAAGCGAAGGCAAATAGTTGGGGTAGTCATGCCTATGAAATTGACTGATTAAAAAGCGAAGGTAAATAGTTGGGGTAGTCATGCCTAAGAAATTGACTGATTAAAAAGCGAAGGCAAATAGTTGGGGTAGTCATGCCTAAGAAATTGACTGATTAAAAAGCGAAGGCAAATAGTTGGGGTAGTCATGCCTAAGAAATTGACTGATTAAAAAGCGAAGGCAAATAGTTGGTGTAGTAATGCCTGAGAAATTGACCAATGACAAAATGAAAGATAATAGTTGGGGTAGTAATGCCTGAGAAATTGACCAATGACAAAACGAAGGCAAATAGTTGGGGTAGTAATGCCTGAGAAATTGACCAATGACAAAACGAAGGCAAATAGTTGGGGTAGTAATGCCTGAGAAATTGACCAATGACAAAACGAAGGCAAATAGTTGGGGTAGTAATGCCTGAGAAATTGACCAATGACAAAACGAAGGGAAATAGTTGGTGTAACCATTGCCTGAGAAGTGAACCAATTACAAAACGAAAGCAGATAGTTTGTGAAGTAATGCCTAAGATATTGACCAATTACGAAACTAAGTCAAATAATTTGTTTATAATAACACCGTATAGAAATACGTCGTTGTTGCAGCCTAAATGTGTTTTTGTTTTAAAATAATATCGGAAATCTTGCCATCTATTTAAGCATCTATATGACTGAAGCTAATTTAATAGCTCATTCACGTTAAAATTCCCGTATCTTCGTTATTTTCACTCATAAATTTTCTAAGCTCGGTCACGCTCTTAACTAATATGCATATACAGCTCGCGAATGTCTATCATCGATTGGCGTCGTTAGTAGGTGGAGAAATAGTCAAGATAAAACCGTCTTCCATTCTGGCTCCCTGCTCCTCTTATCCGTCGAGCCTTTAACGCTTGGTTCCGCTAAAGGACAATGTTAAGAAGTTTAAACTTTTGGTGTCAGTAGTTGAACCGTTCTAAAACAGACACATTTTTATCAGATTGTAAAAGGGCGTTAGAAAAGCTTCCGTACTGGAAACGCGAGAGAGTGAAACACAGCCATCTATGATCTCTGCGCATGTGCAACAATCGCTATAACAATTTGGAATGTCACGTGTCTTTTAAATACATGTAGAATATAAATTATTACTTAATTTGATGCTAACATGGCTAAATTGGTACGTGTGAAAAAAGATGAAAAATATCGTACACCAGTGTATTGCGGGGAGGAGTTTTACAGGGGCTCATAGGAAATACATTATTAGTTTTACCCCTGGAGGTTCGGCATTTAAAATTCGCGAGCTTCAACAAATAATTATTTGTAATGTCACATTTTATTTGTGAATACATTAGTTATGCTCTGATTTTTGGGTTTTTGAGTTTTGAAATACCGTGTTGTTTAACGATTGTACAATGTTACATGAAAAGTGAATGCGATCGGACAGACAAACTTTATATGCTCGGTGTTCCAAAAATGTTCTGTTGGTGATTTTGAGTGGAAAATGTTACGTGAAATTTTGCCCTAAAGGTCATGGTGTACATGTGATGATTTTAAGAAGCTGAAAGACAATGGTGATGCTAATTAAGGAGTCATCTGTCGAACGCTCTAATAATAACTTGTATACCATGAAATTTAGGGCCGAATGTCACAGAACATTTTTGACTCAAAATCGCCCATAGAACCCACGGTACTTCTATCCTACCACCCATTTGAGAACACCCTGTGTATCGTAGTATTCCATCGCGTTCAGTCTCACGAAAGACCTAAAATCCACGTGTTTCGAACAGGGTCCAAAATGATCATTTCTTAACATTCTCTATTGAATCCGCCTCTTCTACGCAACATACATGTATGTGTTGGGTAGCGCGTATTTAGGGGAAGATGCAACGGGGCGTGGAATAGCTCCCCAAGCTCTTACATTTCAAAATCAATAGATAGGAACGCTGCGGATGAGAAGCGAAGGGCTCGGGTGTAGAGGGTGCGTTGAACGGGGTTTCTTGGTAAGAGTTAAAAGGGTTGAGAAGGTTGCTGAGCATCGTGGAAGCGGGATTGAAGGGAGTGCGTGAAATGGAACATCAACCGCGTGTCGACGGTTGAACTATATAGCTCTACGAGTGGATGAAGCATATTCGCCCCGATTTGAACTCTGTGCTCTTTAGTTTACGCGTATACCACTACACCGATTTTAAAGGGAGGTCGAAATTTCAAGTGAGATTATGAGGATGTTGTGTAAATGGCCCATTTTGGCTATGCAGTAATGGCAACGATTAAGTTTAACTTATAGCGTAATTTCCAATTTGGGGATTTTGAGTTGAAATTGACGTTCATTAGGTCTCGGAATTACATTCCCTGTAAACGTACAGGGAATTCTTGTGGTGTCGTGATAACTCTAGATGTAGGAGAAGCTTAGGGAATAAGGCGGATCTATTTTGTCCTGATTAGGCCTAGTCTTGGCAGGCATTTGCAGAGTTTCCGAAAATTAATTCACCTGTAAATGAATGTTTTTCTATCGAAAATTTTCAATTTTCTCAATAGTTGCGTATGCCCATAGAACTTAGTAAATTGTGCTAATTTTACACATACTATTATATTTTGAAATCATTGCCTCGTATGACAACGTAACTATAGATTCGAAATCAGTCTCACGTTATTTCTTTTCTAAATCACTTTAATCACTGCTTCAAATGGATACTTTATTATCTTATAATAAATTTATATATAGCCTAAACATGGCAAGATACAAGGAAAGTAATGCATACATACATTCATTCCCTTCATATATGTTTTATCTTTTCCTAGCGGACCGATATGAGATGAATTAAAATGGGATTTGTTTTTCGTGTCCACGAAGAAGAGACAATTAACGGTTCAAAGTAAGCCTAATGTCAAATACACATTATAATGAATAGTTTTAGGTTTTTTTAATAGAACTAAGTGTCATGGCGGCTACTAGATCTCGTAATGTTTACCAAAGAACTTATAAAGTATAAACCAAGTTCTTTGATGTTTACTCGCCAACCTATTTGTGAATATAGCTTTGAATAATTCACTAATTTTTAGCTTCTGCAGTTGTTTATCAAGTTAATCAATAAAGAGCAATAATAGCATATCTAGGTAAATATAGTTGTACCTATACTGTATACTTTTGGCCATACGACCAGTTCTGATTTTTAAGCCTGAATTGCACGGCCCTGGTGAGCCTAGTCTCTCTCAACTTGGACGAACCAGCTTGACTGGAGGCGAAAAGCCTATACCAAGTAGCACAGGACACTGGACATAGTCCGATAAAATTTTAAAATGTCCCATAATTATGTTTAAACCTAAGGGGGTTACTGGACAGTTTTGATAGCTTAACTATGGATATGCCATACTATTTTTGCACGCTCCAATGAATCATGTCCTGTAAATTTTTCAGTCAAACAGGGGGTCACTAGCAACGTGGGAAATACGGCGGGGGCACAGGGCAAATGACCAGTTTAAAAATTACCTGGTCCTGTTTAAAAATTAAATCGGAGGGGCGTCAATGGTCCACGGTACCACTAAGAAAATTCAAGCGTAACTAAAGTTCGGACATTACTCAAATATTTTAATTATCCACTTCAATAGTTTAGCAGTCGACGTACCCTGGTCAATGGTCATGGACCAGTTTATTTATTCTAGGCCAGGAGGGTCGCTGGACAAATGCCCAGTTTTTAAAAAATCCTTATTTCCCACCTTGGTCACTAGACACCAGTTTTTCTTATTTCCGGCCCTGTTTCCGCCTCCAGACAAGCTACTCAATACCAGGGTTGGAAATAAGGTGGATTTTGTTAGTGGTCCTCAGGACCAGTGACCCCTCATGTTGGAATTATTAAACTGGTCCTTGGGACCAGTGACCCTTGCATTAATTAATGGGTACGTTCAGTAACCCTCTTTGATGGCAGCGCTTACTAAGCGATGTGAGATTTTTCCTACTGTACGTTTTTTCGCGTTTCCGGTTTTGACGTCATGATGCTCAGCGCTTGCCCATCAAAAAAACCATCTAATCGATATGGTTTTTTTGATGGCGTGACGTAGCGCTTGACTGTTGAACACTTGGCAGACGAAAAGTTGGCGCGGGATTTAAAAATTAAATTCCAACAATGTTATTCCTACAGTAATTGTATTAGTAATTTAAGGTGGAATTCATAAACGTCGGACGCAACGCAATTTAGTACAGGCAAAGGCAGGGCGTCGTGTGCAAACGTCTGCCTTTTGCGCACGACGCCCTGCCTTTGCCTGTACTAAATTGCGTTGCGTCCGACGTTTATGAATTCCACCTTAAGTCTTCTTTACAAAACTACTTCTACCATTCAAATAGGCATAATTTTCTTAAACAATTTCATTATTTGCGAGCTCGTTTATAATTAAAAAGAGCCATTTGCGCTTCGTAACGTTTTGAGGGCCAGCAAGACGTTTCCCCAACTCCTATTTCTAAAACAGCGCTAACTTCAAAATGTCACTTTTCCGTTCAACAGCCTTTTACGTCACTGTGACGTCTCGAGCCCATCAACCACACATCAAGAAAACAGCGATTTCCTTGAGATTTTCGTTACTGAACGTACCCAATTTTTTACTGGTCCCATTATAAATTAAATTTCGAAATTTGTGAGAATAAAAAGCACGTAAAGACACAAAAGTGAAGAAGCTGAAAATTCTAGTACTATTACACTACTGACAACATGCTGACAACTAGTACTGACTAGGGTCTAGGCTGTCGACTACAAGAGACTCATTCTAGAGTATTGTTGTAACAACGTAATTACGCCTACAGATTACACCTACTACTGATAAGACTTAGTTCACGAGTTGACCGATAGGGGCGTGTTAGGGATCTCTAGAAAGAACCGTTAGAGATCACTCTGGAAAATGACGCGGAACTAGTTAGTTCTATTGTAATGCTTTAATGGATTTTAGCTAATAAAATAATTTATGATATTGGTATAACTTGAATACATATGTTCTATTATTCAACCGACATACACAATAAGTGGCGACGGAGGCGAGATTGGATTACAACGGATACCTGGACTATTCCATAACTCAACTCGCAAGCTATCCAGTAAAAAAGCAGAAGCCCCGGCAGACGACGTCCACGAGGGAACAAAAAGAAGATAGAACTTTTTCAACACCACGCTCGTGAGTTACAAGTTACAACTATATTTAAGGACGCCTGACGAAGGAAATTAAATTAGTGGAGTCAAGATTTACGTCTTACGAAAGCTTAGAAAAAAACTTTAATACAAGATTAAAGAAGTAAAGGTTTAACACGTAAGCCAAATTTAACTGAAGCCGGAAAGGAAGTAGGAAGTGGAACTTAAGCCTTGGTCTACATCAACATTCCACTTAAGCCTTGGTCTACATCAACATTCCACTTAAGCCTTGGTCTACATCAACATTCCACTTAAGCCTTGGTCTACATCAACATTATCAAACATCAATTTCGATTTGGAAGGAAGATTTTGAAAGATAATTATCAAGATGGAGAACGATCCAATGCCTAGAACGCAAGGAGCGAGACTTTCAACTTACGATAGTACTTACGAAACATGGAAACAGTACTCTCTACGATTAAACTCATTCTTCGCAGTCAACAACGTTCCAGAGGCTATGAAAGCAAATCATTTATTCACTTTGCTTGGCGCTCGCGAACTCTCGCTATTAACGGATCTAGTATTCCCAGCAGACATAGCTACAGTAGCTTATGCCACGTTAGCGTCTACGATGGACACTCATTTTAACCCGAAAACATGCAAGTATGTTGAACGATTTCACTTCACGAAACGTCTACGGAAGTCCGGAGAATCATTGGCTGATTACATGGCTGAACTCAAGCGGCTTTCCCGATACTGCAAAATGGGAACAAATTTGAACGAACGCCTTCTAGAACAACTGGTTCTGGGAATAAACAATCCGTCAATGCAAAGCAAGGTTTTCGAGGAGCTTGGAAAGGACGAAGATGCTACATTGGACGAAATAATTAACGCCATTCAAGGGATGGAAACCGCTTCGAAAAACACTCACGTTTTAAACACCAACGGAGATAATGGGACAACCATCAATGCCGTAGGAAGCAATCGACACCGAGATAAAACGAAGCAGAATAACCAGGACACCCAACGAAACCCCAATCAAAAGGGTAGATCTCAACCTGGTAGATTCGTTCCAAACTCTTCCCAATGCATTAGATGCACTAAAGGAGGACACAAATCAAGTGATTGCCCATACATTCAGGAAATATGTCATAACTGCCAGAGAAAGGGACATCTAGCAGTAGCCTGTCTGGGAGCAGCTAAAACAGCGGCAAATTCTAACAAGCCCATGCAGAGAGGTCGATTCCAGAAACCTCGTACTAGCCATCACATTCAAGATTCCAACCCGGAATACTCATACCCGGTCTATAACGTTAAAGGAAGTTCCACACTCACTCAAGAAGATTACGAGGTACCGCCAGCAGAGATAGTAGAACTAGAAGTCAATGGAACACCCATCCCTTTCGACCTAGATAACGGTTCTGGACACGCCATGATTACGGAAAGTTGGTTCGACAAAATGAGGTACAAGAACAAGGTTCAGCCTTTTAATCGAGCACCACTGCAAGCCTACACCGGACATAGCCTAAAAATTACAGGCGAAACCAAGGTTACAGTAAAATTCAACGGAAAAACGGCTGATCTGCCAGTTTTAATAGTACATGGACCCGGACCAAACCTATGTGGAAGGAAGTGGTTATACTCGTCATTGAACATTCTCCCATCGATCTACCATTCCGCAAGAGTAAACCAGACCTCGAAACAATCTAGAGATGAAACCAAGAATGGCCAGTTACAGACCATTTTGGACAAGAACGCAGACCTTTTCACGCCGGAACTCGGGAAGTTAAAGGACGTGCAAGCTCATCTACATTTGAAGCCTGATGCCATACCGAAATATTGCAAAGCACGGTCGATACCGTATGCAATGAAAGAGGATGTAGAAGAGGAAATTCAAAGAATGGTCAAAGTTGGAATTCTGGAGCCAGTAGCATTTTCAGAGTATGCGTCACCAATCGTACCAGTCCAGAAGGTTCAGACACAGAGAAACCACGATGAAGGCCAACGCATAACAGCAAAAAGGAACTCCATAAGAATCTGTGGGGACTTTAAAACGACAGTAAACCCAAACTTGGACACAGAAGTTTATCCACTGCCTCGAGCCGAAGAAATCTTCTCCAAGCTAGCGGGATGTCAATACTTCTCCAGATTAGATTTAAAGGAAGCATATAATCAACTTGAGCTCGACGAACCCTCTAGAGAATTCACGGTGATAAACACGACAAAGGGTCTATTCAGATATACCCGATTACCTCAAGGAATATCATCCTCATCTGCAATTTTCCAGCGACACATGGAAAGAATCTTACAGCATCACCGTAATGTATCGCCATTTTTGGACGACATATTGCTTGGCGGAAAAACGGCCGAAGAACATCTAAAATGCCTCGATGCCGTTCTGACAACATTACGGGAAAATGGACTGAAGTTAAAGAAAGAGAAATGCAAATTCCTAGAAACAGAAGTAGAATTCTTAGGACACCTCCTAGACAAAGACGGATTGCATCCACAAGAAAGCAAATTAACAACAATCAAAGGAGCACCCCCACCTGAAAACGTTGAACAACTTCGCGCTTTCTTGGGACTATTGAATTATTACTCCAAATTTTTATCAAACAACGCTACAAAATTAGCACCACTCTACGAGTTGTTACATAAGGAAGAAAAATGGAATTGGACGGAAAGACACAGGAAAGCCTTCGAAGATGCCAAAACATCTATCTTAACCTCGAATCTGCTGGTACACTACGACGTTTCACGAGAAGTTCACCTCGCAACAGACGCCTCGCCGGTAGGGTTAGGAGCCGTGATCTCTCACCTGAACGACAAGGGGGAAGATCAACCAATCGCATTCGCTTCTAGAAGTCTAACGACGGCAGAACGCAACTACTCACAAATAGAGAAGGAAGCTTTGGGAATAATTTTTGGAGTAATGAAATTTCGTGACTATTTGTATGGGAAGAAGTTCATGCTTCACACAGACCACCAACCGCTAGTGACGCTATTTGGAGCGAAGACGCAAATTCCACAAATGGCAGCAGCTCGAATACAGCGTTGGGCTCTTTTGCTATCGTCATATAGCTATGAGATAAAATTTCGGAAAGGTTCGCTAAACGGAAATGCCGACGCTCTGAGTCGATTACCTCTACCGATGGAACAAAATATTACGCCAGTACCAATGGAGTATGTCCTATTACTCAGAGATATGGATAAGGGTCCCTTATCGGTTAAGGAACTCGAACTTGCAACACAACAAGATCCCGACCTAAAGCTGGTAGCAAAATACATGAGGGAAGGATGGCCGAGCAGGAAGATTCCGACAAACCTAGAACCTTACCATCGAGCAAGACTGGAATTGTCAAACTACGAAAACATACTACTCCGTGGAAACCGAATAATAATTCCGAAAGCTTGTCAAGCAGAGATGTTAACAGAATTACACAGCTCGCATCAAGGCATAGTAGCAATGAAGAATTTGGCAAGGGCCAAGATATGGTGGCCATCGCTAAACTCTGATATAGAAGAAATGGTAAATTGCTGCTCCACGTGCCAAAATTCAGCGCCAATGCCAAAAGCTCATTATCAGGAATGGAAGAAACCGACAGGTCCCTGGCAAAGAGTACACGCAGACTTCGCAGGGCCCATAGAAAATAAATACCTCCTCATAATAGTGGATGCGTATAGCAAATGGATCGAAGTCGAAGTAACATCCAACACGTCTACGGAAGCAGTAACACGAAGCTTACGCCAACATATGGCTCGATACGGCATTATCCCAACTCTCGTCACAGACAATGGAACTTGTTTTACAAGCGAGGCATTTAGAGATTTTACATCCCAAAATGGAATAAATCATTTGAGAACAGCACCATACCACCCAGCCAGCAACGGCCAAGCAGAACGAACTGTTCGCACAGTAAAAGAAGCTTTGAAGAAAGTTAGTGCCGGTACATTAGAAGCCATCGATACGCTAAACGCAGGGTTACGAACTTTCCACACAGGAACCCTTGAAACAAGATTGGCAAGAATTCTTTTAAACAATAGGAGAACACCAAATTCTTCGGGAAAATCACCAGCCGAACTAATGTTGGGTCGACAAATAAGATCTAGGCTAGATCTGTGTAACCCGAAGAAACAGTTTCCACACGAAAACTCTCAAGGCTCAGATCCGGAAAAGGAAGGAACATCCCAGGGAAAATGTTTTGAGAACTCAGACCCCGTATATGCCCGGAACTTTGGTAAAGGAGAGAAGTGGCTAAGAGGAAGAATAAAACGTAAACTTGGAACAACCATGTTTGAAATAGAAACAGACTTTGGAATAATTAGAAGGCACCAAAATCAAATACGCCGAAGAAGCTCGGACATCAAAGTAACACCGAATACACCGGAAGTATCCAACCAAAGTCAGAAGCCGCAGTTTACAAAGCTACCAAAGCCACAAACAGATATTGATCTTCAGGGAGATGAACATCCAGTACTAGAAGCTCCAGAACCTGACAAAGACGTTGGTGAACCTCCGGTAGTTCCAGAACAAGGAATTCAAACCCCAGCAAAGGAACCACTCGGGACCAACCAGACTCGACTGGACATCATACCCAATTCAGAAAATCATTCCTCGCACGATAGGAATTCAAATTCACCCAGTACAGAAGAGACACCCCCGGCAAAGCAACCAGTAGCGCCAACAGTCAGAATACAAAACCGACCACGACGCACAAAAAGGAAACCAGCTCGTTACTGTAATAAATAAATTTTGCTAGGAGCTCCCTAAAAAAAAAAAAAAAAAAAAAAGGAGAAAGTATTGTTGTAACAACGTAATTACGCCTACAGATTACACCTACTACTGATAAGACTTAGTTCACGAGTTGACCGATAGGGGCGTGTTAGGGATCTCTAGAAAGAACCGTTAGAGATCACTCTGGAAAATGACGCGGAACTAGTTAGTTCTATTGTAATGCTTTAATGGATTTTAGCTAATAAAATAATTTATGATATTGGTATAACTTGAATACATATGTTCTATTATTCAACCGACATACACAATAAGTATAGACGCTAGTCAAGATCAATAGTCAATTATAAAAAAACGTCTTGGTTTGGACCAAGGCCGAAAAAACAAACGATATGTGTGAGGTTTATCAATTGACTGAAGTTTCAGATATTGAAATTTTTTTCTAGTTATTTCTATCCACTCAATCCTTAATCACTATTTAATTCAATCAACTGATTTTACTGTTAATCGATCTAGTCCCTCTAAATTAATTGAAAAAATTACATATCTACGCTTTTTCAAGAACAATTACATTTTCCGAAAACATTTTATTATGAAATTAATTATTTCGAAGGGAGTACGTGTTGAGGGATCAGTATTGAATATTTGAAATGTTTTACTGGATGTCTAAAAAGAGCAAGCGAACTTTGGTATAACTCGAATGGAAAATGTAAATATTTAATAGATGCCAAACCAGGGTGTTGCGCGAATTTATACATTTAATTTCGTATATCGAAATGCTACATTTCTATTGTCGCCTCTATGAAGGTAAAGTAGCACTGGAACTTCCATTTCCGTACTTTAGAATTTCTTGGTCATAACTCAGTCTTCATTTGAAACGTCACCACCCCTTTCTACATTGTTGGCGCTACTTTTACACCGGTTTCGTATTACGCGTAATCATTTTAGCAAGCGTAAAGATCATTTCGGAAAACACAGTGGCGAGGCCACCATTGGGGTGTATTCTCCCTCGCACCAAGGGTCATCGCCAGACGGTGCCAAAGTTCACTACGGGCAGGAGGCTAGTCAACTAGCACTGCCTATAGCGGTGTTTCTAAGCGAGCGAGAGAATGAGAGAAAACCCCCCAATGGCGGGATCACACCTGTGTTTTAGTTTCTCTGTATGTAATTTCCAAAATGGTCCACTCACTTACAAATGTACACCGATTACACTGAGTGATCGGTCGTTCGGGCGCTAGCGAGTGTCAAGCCATAACCATAATCATTCATATTCACGAATGTTTTATATTGTTGGGTTAATAAGGTTGGTGGGCTAGTCCGGAGTGTCATGTACCGTTTACTAATGTGAAAAGGTTTCGATATATTGGCTGAGTGTGTTGCGACGGCTCAGATGACCCATACACTGGAACCACTGGTTATTATAAAACGCCATATATTGGGAAAATAGAGGAAGGGAAGGGGTTTCGAAGTTAAATGTGACCTTCTTGGCATAACTAGTAATAAATGATGTGTTTAACCATATTATTTCCGCGGGAAATGAATATAACAAGTCATTGGTAGTGGTACTGAGAAGTATTTCTGTTTATGTGATCTTTACCCTTTATCACACAGGATAAACTTTGTTGCTTTGTCTTAAGTAGACGACATTCACTGTAAACGACAGTCTTATCAACAACTTAAAACAGATTTAAACTTCTTTTGGTGCAAACTTGAAAATTTGTCAAGCCAGCAACAATTAAAACATTGTCCGTCAAGGTGCTTACAAGTTAGTGTGCATCGACACGAAATCCCTTCAAAATAATTAATTTCATAATAAAATGTTTTCGGAAAATGTAATTGTTCTTGAAAAAGCGTAGATATGTAATTTTTTCAATTAATTTAGAGGGACTAGATCGATTAACAGTAAAATCAGTTGATTGAATTAAATAGTGATTAAGGATTGAGTGGATAGAAATAACTAGAAAAAAATTTCAATATCTGAAACTTCAGTCAATTGATAAACCTCACACATATCGTTTGTTTTTTCGGCCTTGGTCCAAACCAAGACGTTTTTTTATAATATCTGTCACTTCAGTCTTAATGTAATTAAATTTTGAATAATTATGTTTGCTTTACCGTCATACCATTGCACTCTAAAATATAACGGTGCATTCAAACGCCATTTATGCTGTTTTTTCCTGTGGCAAAAAAAGACATCATTTAGGGTGTACTTCAACCCCATTTTTATGATCAATTCACGCCATTTTCTAATATTATTTGCAAGTATTGAGGAAATATTAGGCATTTATGCACCATTTACAGTGGTTTTTAACATCTTTTTTAGGCAATCTGTTGAACTTCTAATATTAATTAATTTAATAGTGTTAAAAGTAGGGAAAAAGTACGCTTTTATTAAACCAAGTGAAGTGAAAAACTGTGAAATAGTTGTTAAATATTTATTCTTTCCATATTTAGCACCACGTTTATAGTGTAAAACAAACCCGTTAATACACCATTTCAAGTCCCTGTTTACCCATTTAAAGACCCTATTTCCCCCGTTTTAAGGCCCTATTGACCCATTTCAAGTTAATTGTACTATGGTAATTAACCGCTTGCCTGCCTTACGACCGAATTACCATTCGGCTGAAAACTACCGCAATTTGGCGGTTTTGGATTTGGTCTAATGGGACAAACATCTTGGCTTAATTTATAATTCTATCTACGCCCGTTAAACATCTGATTAACTTGAGTGGTTATGTAAAATGAGCAATAATCCCATCTATTTTGTAAAACATTAAGCAAAATTTATAGTTTAGAAGAATGAAATATTTTTAAATCGCAGAAATGCACCGTTATAAAGCGATTCGCTTATTTTAATTTTTAAGTCAAATTAGGTAACCCTGTAACGAACTTAAACGAAGTTTGAACATAGAATGAGTTCCCAAAAATAATTTTCTAACGTAATATACTGCCTATATTATTAAAAGCAAATATTTTTATTTTTAAACGCTGTCAACGATAAAACGTTTGTTATTATTGAACTTTTTTTTATTAAATTTACAGGATTTATAGGATAAATAAGAGGCACAATGCTTGAAATTTGTGTCTCAATGAAACGTAACCTAACTAACATATGCCTTACCTAACCCGACCTATAAAACAAGCAATATTTTCAACGTTATTAGTTGAAGGACCTTGAAAAATAAACGATTTTTTGGAAAAGGCCCGCGTTGTTTAGTAATGACCTAATATTAATCTCGGTTTGTAAAATAAAAATAAAATTTTTATGCCATGAAATATTTTCCAATAAGCAATAATTGAAAGCATGTATTTTTAAAAAATTGTGCATACAAAACTCAGAAAGGTTTTTAAGTGATGTTTTAAAAATTAAAACATGCTCATTATTAAAACCAATCTGACTCCATTAGTTGTTGCCCAAAAGAGTTCATTTGGATAATTTTAACGGCATTAACTTATAATCGTGTTCATTCAGGATTGATATAATAAGAAAGCCTTCAACGTGTACATACACAATAGGAAAGGTAGTGAAGTCCCACTGAACACGACTATAAATATTCCTGTAAATCAGGCGTATGGTCCTGAAATGGGGTGAACAGGGGTTTGATATGAGATTAATAGGGGTTTTAATTTGGGACATGAAATATGGGTAAATATGGACTTGAAATGGGGGTAAATATGGACTTGAAATGGGGCTAAATATGGACTTGAAATGGGGCTAAATATGGACTTGAAATGGGGGCTAAATATGGACTTGAAATGGGGGCTAAATATGGACTTGAAATGGGGGCTAAATATGGACTTGAAATGGGGGCTAAATATGGACTTGAAATGGGGGCTAAATATGGACTTGAAATGGGGGCTAAATATGGACTTGAAATGGGGGTAAATATGGACTTGAAATGGGGGTAAATATGGACTTGAAATGGGGGTAAATATGGACTTGAAATGGGGGTAAATATGGACTTGAAATGGGGGTAAATATGGACTTGAAATGGGGGTAAATATGGACTTGAAATGGGGGTAAATATGGACTTGAAATGGGGGTAAATATGGATTTGAAATGGGGGTAAATATGGACTTGAAATGGGTGTAAATATGGACTTGAAATGGGTGTAAATATGGACTTGAGTGCTCATTTAATTGTAAAGATTAAAAAGTAAAATTGAGACTGGGTGAAAGATAAGTGTAGTTTTAATTTCCTTGTGTCCCATTCGACCGAATCCCATTCGTCCGAACGCGTTTCCCATTCGACCGAATCCCATTCGTCCGAACGCGTTTCCCATTCAACCGAACGCGTTTCCCATTCAACCGAAAACAGCCCAAATGTGCGGTTTTGGGAAAATATATATTAAAATTTAAAAAGCAAACGTTTTCACCTTTTTTAAGGAATTTTTTTACCCTACAGTTTTCGTTGCATATATATATTGATGTTTGAAATGCAAAATTTAATTTTGAGAGTGATTGATAATGGAGAGAATTGCATTGTTTTGGAAAAGGTGGCAGCTAACTATTAGGAGAATATTTTGGAAAAGGTGGCAGCTAATTAGTAGGAGAATGTTTAGGAAAAGGTGGCAGCTAACTATTAGGAGAATATTTTGGAAAAGGTGGCAGCTAATTAGTAGGAGAATGTTTTGGAAAAGGTGGCAGCTAACTATTAGGAGAATATTTTGGAAAAGGTGGCAGCTAATTAGTAGGAGAATGTTTTGGAAAAGGTGGCAGCTAACTATTAGGAGAATATTTAGGAAAAGGTGGCAACTAATTAATAGGATAATAACCTCACCTAACCTAACCGAACCTGGCCTAACCTAACCTAACCAAACCTAACCAAACTTACAATTTCCTTCTCTGGGTTTGAACCCGAGCCTCTGAATTAAAAGCCTGATATTTTACCATGCTGCTGCGGTGATTCGAAATCCTCACAGACATTTAATTAACTAATTCTTTCAAATAAATTCCCATTGAGCAGAAACCCGCCATTGGGCTGGAAATTTAAATATATTCTCCATAAAAAACCAAAAAGCGGTTTCGGTCCAATGGGACTATACCTTTAATTTTAATTAAATAAGGTATCCATGAATTTAACCAAAAAAGTGGTGTTTTGGGTTAATTTCACCTTAATTTTATTTAAGTTTAAAGGTTTACCTCGATTAAATTTAGTTTAAAGGTCTATCTCGATTAAGTTTTGTTTTTAGGTTTATCTCGATTAAGTTTAGTTTTTAGGTTTATCTCGATTAAGTTTAGTTTTTAGGTTTACCTCGATTAAGTTTAGTTTTTAGGTTTACCTAGATTAAGTTTAGTTTTTAGGTTTATCTCGATTAAGTTTAATTTAAAGGTATATCTTGATTGTTTAATTTAAAGGTATATCTTGATTGTTTAATTTAAAGGTATATCTTGATTGTTTAATTTAAAGGTATATCTTGATTAAGTTCAATTTAAAGGTATATCTTGATTGTTTAATTTAAAGGTATATCTTGATTGTTCAATTTAAAGGTATATCTTGATTAAGTTTAATTTAAAGGTATATCTTGATTAAGTTCAATTTAAAGGTATATCTTGATTAAGTTCAATTTAAAGATATATCTTGATTAAGTTCAATTTAAAGGTATATCTTGATTAAGTTCAATTTAAAGGTATATCTTGATTAAGTTCAATTTAAAGGTATATCTTGATTAAGTTCAATTTAAAGGTATATCTTGATTAAGTTCAATTTAAAGGTATATCTTGATTAAGTTCAATTTAAAGGTATATCTTGATTAAGTTCAATTTAAAGGTATATCTTGATTAAGTTCAATTTAAAGGTATATCTTGATTAAGTTCAATTTAAAGGTATATCTTGATTAAGTTCAATTTAAAGGTATATCTTGATTAAGTTCAATTTAAAGGTATATCTTGATTAATTTTAATTTAAAGGTATATCTTGATTAATTTTAATTTAAAGGTATATCTTGATTAAGTTCAATTTAAAGGTATATCTTGATTAAGTTCAATTTAAAGGTATATCTTGATTAAGTTCAATTTAAAGGTATATCTTGATTAAGTTCAATTTAAAGGTATATCTTGATTAAGTTCAATTTAAAGGTATATCTTGATTAATTTTAATTTAAAGGTATATTAATCTCGGTTTGTAAAATAAAAATAAAATTTTATGCCATGAAATATTTTCCAATAAGCAATAATTGAAAGCATGTATTTTTAAAAAATTGTGCATACAAAACTCAGAAAGGTTTTTAAGTGATGTTTTAAAAATTAAAACATGCTCATTATTAAAACCAATCTGACTCCATTAGTTGTTGCCCAAAAGAGTTCATTTGGATAATTTTAACGGCATTAACTTATAATCGTGTTCATTCAGGATTGATATAATAAGAAAGCCTTCAACGTGTACATACACAATAGGAAAGGTAGTGAAGTCCCACTGAACACGACTATAAATATTCCTGTAAATCAGGCGTATGGTCCTGAAATGGGGTGAACAGGGGTTTGATATGAGATTAATAGGGGTTTTAATTTGGGACATGAAATATGGGTAAATATGGACTTGAAATGGGGGTAAATATGGACTTGAAATGGGGCTAAATATGGACTTGAAATGGGGCTAAATATGGACTTGAAATGGGGGCTAAATATGGACTTGAAATGGGGGCTAAATATGGACTTGAAATGGGGGCTAAATATGGACTTGAAATGGGGGCTAAATATGGACTTGAAATGGGGGCTAAATATGGACTTGAAATGGGGGTAAATATGGACTTGAAATGGGGGTAAATATGGACTTGAAATGGGGGTAAATATGGACTTGAAATGGGGGTAAATATGGACTTGAAATGGGGGTAAATATGGACTTGAAATGGGGGTAAATATGGACTTGAAATGGGGGTAAATATGGACTTGAAATGGGGGTAAATATGGATTTGAAATGGGGGTAAATATGGACTTGAAATGGGTGTAAATATGGACTTGAAATGGGTGTAAATATGGACTTGAGTGCTCATTTAATTGTAAAGATTAAAAAGTAAAATTGAGACTGGGTGAAAGATAAGTGTAGTTTTAATTTCCTTGTGTCCCATTCGACCGAATCCCATTCGTCCGAACGCGTTTCCCATTCGACCGAATCCCATTCGTCCGAACGCGTTTCCCATTCAACCGAACGCGTTTCCCATTCAACCGAAAACAGCCCAAATGTGCGGTTTTGGGAAAATATATATTAAAATTTAAAAAGCAAACGTTTTCACCTTTTTTAAGGAATTTTTTTACCCTACAGTTTTCGTTGCATATATATATTGATGTTTGAAATGCAAAATTTAATTTTGAGAGTGATTGATAATGGAGAGAATTGCATTGTTTTGGAAAAGGTGGCAGCTAACTATTAGGAGAATATTTTGGAAAAGGTGGCAGCTAATTAGTAGGAGAATGTTTAGGAAAAGGTGGCAGCTAACTATTAGGAGAATATTTTGGAAAAGGTGGCAGCTAATTAGTAGGAGAATGTTTTGGAAAAGGTGGCAGCTAACTATTAGGAGAATATTTTGGAAAAGGTGGCAGCTAATTAGTAGGAGAATGTTTTGGAAAAGGTGGCAGCTAACTATTAGGAGAATATTTAGGAAAAGGTGGCAACTAATTAATAGGATAATAACCTCACCTAACCTAACCGAACCTGACCTAACCTAACCTAACCAAACCTAACCAAACTTACAATTTCCTTCTCTGGGTTTGAACCCGAGCCTCTGAATTAAAAGCCTGATATTTTACCATGCTGCTGCGGTGATTCGAAATCCTCACAGACATTTAATTAACTAATTCTTTCAAATAAATTCCCATTGAGCAGAAACCCGCCATTGGGCTGGAAATTTAAATATATTCTCCATAAAAAACCAAAAAGCGGTTTCGGTCCAATGGGACTATACCTTTAATTTTAATTAAATAAGGTATCCATGAATTTAACCAAAAAAGTGGTGTTTTGGGTTAATTTCACCTTAATTTTATTTAAGTTTAAAGGTTTACCTCGATTAAATTTAGTTTAAAGGTCTATCTCGATTAAGTTTTGTTTTTAGGTTTATCTCGATTAAGTTTAGTTTTTAGGTTTATCTCGATTAAGTTTAGTTTTTAGGTTTACCTCGATTAAGTTTAGTTTTTAGGTTTACCTAGATTAAGTTTAGTTTTTAGGTTTATCTCGATTAAGTTTAATTTAAAGGTATATCTTGATTGTTTAATTTAAAGGTATATCTTGATTGTTTAATTTAAAGGTATATCTTGATTGTTTAATTTAAAGGTATATCTTGATTAAGTTCAATTTAAAGGTATATCTTGATTGTTTAATTTAAAGGTATATCTTGATTGTTCAATTTAAAGGTATATCTTGATTAAGTTTAATTTAAAGGTATATCTTGATTAAGTTCAATTTAAAGGTATATCTTGATTAAGTTCAATTTAAAGATATATCTTGATTAAGTTCAATTTAAAGGTATATCTTGATTAAGTTCAATTTAAAGGTATATCTTGATTAAGTTCAATTTAAAGGTATATCTTGATTAAGTTCAATTTAAAGGTATATCTTGATTAAGTTCAATTTAAAGGTATATCTTGATTAAGTTCAATTTAAAGGTATATCTTGATTAAGTTCAATTTAAAGGTATATCTTGATTAAGTTCAATTTAAAGGTATATCTTGATTAAGTTCAATTTAAAGGTATATCTTGATTAATTTTAATTTAAAGGTATATCTTGATTAATTTTAATTTAAAGGTATATCTTGATTAAGTTCAATTTAAAGGTATATCTTGATTAAGTTCAATTTAAAGGTATATCTTGATTAAGTTCAATTTAAAGGTATATCTTGATTAAGTTCAATTTAAAGGTATATCTTGATTAATTTTAATTTAAAGGTATATCTTGATTAAGTTCAATTTAAAGGTATATCTTGATTAATTTTAATTTAAAGGTATATCTTGATTAAGTTCAATTTAAAGGTATATCTTGATTAAGTTCAATTTAAAGGTATATCTTGATTAAGTTCAATTTAAAGGTATATCTTGATTAAGTTCAATTTAAAGGTATATCTTGATTAATTTTAATTTAAAGGTATATCTTGATTAATTTTAATTTAAAGGTATATCTTGATTAATTTTAATTTAAAGGTATATCTTGATTAAGTTCAATTTAAAGGTATATCTTGATTAAGTTCAATTTAAAGGTATATCTTGATTAAGTTTAATTTAAAAGGTATATCTTGATTAAGTTCAATTTAAAGGTATATCTTGATTAAGTTCAATTTAAAGGTATATCTTGATTAAGTTTAATTTAAAGGTGTATCTTGATTAAGTTCAATTTAAAGGTATATCTTGATTAAGTTCAATTTAAAGGTATATCTTGATTAAGTTCAATTTAAAGGTATATCTTGATTAAGTTCAATTTAAAGGTATATCTTGATTAAGTTCAATTTAAAGGTATATCTTGATTAATTTTAATTTAAAGGTATATCTTGATTAATTTTAATTTAAAGGTATATCTTGATTAAGTTCAATTTAAAGGTATATCTTGATTAAGTTCAATTTAAAGGTATATCTTGATTAAGTTCAATTTAAAGGTATATCTTGATTAATTTTAATTTAAAGGTATATCTTGATTAATTTTAATTTAAAGGTATATCTTGATTAAGTTCAATTTAAAGGTATATCTTGATTAATTTTAATTTAAAGGTATATCTTGATTAAGTTCAATTTAAAGGTATATCTTGATTAATTTTAATTTAAAGGTATATCTTGATTAAGTTCAATTTAAAGGTATATCTTGATTAATTTTAATTTAAAGGTATATCTTGATTAAGTTCAATTTAAAGGTATATCTTGATTAAGTTCAATTTAAAGGTATATCTTGATTAAGTTCAATTTAAAGGTATATCTTGATTAATTTTAATTTAAAGGTATATCTTGATTAATTTTAATTTAAAGGTATATCTTGATTAAGTTCAATTTAAAGGTATATCTTGATTAATTTTAATTTAAAGGTATATCTTGATTAAGTTCAATTTAAAGGTATATCTTGATTAAGTTCAATTTAAGGGTATATCTTGATTAAGTTCAATTTAAAGGTATATCTTGATTAAGTTCAATTTAAAGGTATATCTTGATTAATTTTAATTTAAAGGTATATCTTGATTAATTTTAATTTAAAGGTATATCTTGATTAAGTTCAATTTAAAGGTATATCTTGATTAAGTTCAATTTAAAGGTATATCTTGATTAAGTTCAATTTAAAGGTATATCTTGATTAATTTTAATTTAAAGGTATATCTTGATTAATTTTAATTTAAAGGTATATCTTGATTAAGTTCAATTTAAAGGTATATCTTGATTAATTTTAATTTAAAGGTATATCTTGATTAATTTTAATTTAAAGGTATATCTTGATTAATTTTAATTTAAAGGTATATCTTGATTAAGTTCAATTTAAAGGTATATCTTGATTAAGTTCAATTTAAAGGTATATCTTGATTAAGTTCAATTTAAAGGTATATCTTGATTAATTTTAATTTAAAGGTATATCTTGATTAATTTTAATTTAAAGGTATATCTTGATTAATTTTAATTTAAAGGTATATCTTGATTAAGTTCAATTTAAAGGTATATCTTGATTAAGTTCAATTTAAAGGTATATCTTGATTAAGTTTAATTTAAAAGGTATATCTTGATTAAGTTCAATTTAAAGGTATATCTTGATTAAGTTCAATTTAAAGGTATATCTTGATTAAGTTCAATTTAAAGGTATATCTTGATTAAGTTTAATTTAAAAGGTATATCTTGATTAAGTTCAATTTAAAGGTATATCTTGATTAAGTTTAATTTAAAAGGTATATCTTGATTAAGTTCAATTTAAAGGTATATCTTGATTGTTTAATTTAAAGGTATATCTTGATTGTTCAATTTAAAGGTATATCTTGATTAAGTTTAATTTAAAGGTATATCTTGATTAAGTTTAATTTAAAGGTATATCTTGATTAAGTTCAATTTAAAGGTATATCTTGATTAAGTTCAATTTAAAGGTATATCTTGATTAAGTTTAATTTAAAAGGTATATCTTGATTAAGTTCAATTTAAAGGTATATCTTGATTAAGTTCAATTTAAAGGTATATCTTGATTAAGTTTAATTTAAAGGTATATCTTGATTAAGTTCAATTTAAAGGTATATCTTGATTAAGTTCAATTTAAAGGTATATCTTGATTAATTTTAATTTAAAGGTATATCTTGATTAAGTTCAATTTAAAGGTATATCTTGATTAAGTTCAATTTAAAGGTATATCTTGATTAAGTTCAATTTAAAGGTATATCTTGATTAAGTTCAATTTAAAGGTATATCTTGATTAATTTTAATTTAAAGGTATATCTTGATTAATTTTAATTTAAAGGTATATCTTGATTAAGTTCAATTTAAAGGTATATCTTGATTAAGTTCAATTTAAAGGTATATCTTGATTAAGTTCAATTTAAAGGTATATCTTGATTAATTTTAATTTAAAGGTATATCTTGATTAATTTTAATTTAAAGGTATATCTTGATTAAGTTCAATTTAAAGGTATATCTTGATTAATTTTAATTTAAAGGTATATCTTGATTAATTTTAATTTAAAGGTATATCTTGATTAAGTTTAATTTAAAAGGTATATCTTGATTAAGTTCAATTTAAAGATATATCTTGATTAAGTTCAATTTAAAGGTATATCTTGATTAAGTTCAATTTAAAGGTATATCTTGATTAAGTTCAATTTAAAGGTATATCTTGATTAAGTTCAATTTAAAGGTATATCTTGATTAATTTTAATTTAAAGGTATATCTTGATTAATTTTAATTTAAAGGTATATCTTGATTAATTTTAATTTAAAGGTATATCTTGATTAAGTTCAATTTAAAGGTATATCTTGATTAAGTTCAATTTAAAGGTATATCTTGATTAAGTTTAATTTAAAAGGTATATCTTGATTAAGTTCAATTTAAAGGTATATCTTGATTAAGTTCAATTTAAAGGTATATCTTGATTAAGTTCAATTTAAAGGTATATCTTGATTAAGTTCAATTTAAAGGTATATCTTGATTAATTTTAATTTAAAGGTATATCTTGATTAATTTTAATTTAAAGGTATATCTTGATTAATTTTAATTTAAAGGTATATCTTGATTAAGTTCAATTTAAAGGTATATCTTGATTAAGTTCAATTTAAAGGTATATCTTGATTAAGTTTAATTTAAAAGGTATATCTTGATTAAGTTCAATTTAAAGGTATATCTTGATTAAGTTCAATTTAAAGGTATATCTTGATTAAGTTCAATTTAAAGGTATATCTTGATTAAGTTCAATTTAAAGGTATATCTTGATTAAGTTCAATTTAAAGGTATATCTTGATTAAGTTTAATTTAAAAGGTATATCTTGATTAAGTTCAATTTAAAGGTATATCTTGATTGTTTAATTTAAAGGTATATCTTGATTGTTCAATTTAAAGGTATATCTTGATTAAGTTTAATTTAAAGGTATATCTTGATTAAGTTTAATTTAAAGGTTTATCCTGATTAATTTTAATTTAACGGTATATCTTGATTAATTTTAATTTAAAGGTATATCTTGATTAATTTTAATTTAAAGGTATATCTTGATTAAGTTTAATATAAAGGTTTATCTTGATTAAGTTTAATTTAAAGGTATATCCTGATTAATTTTAATTTAAAGATTAATCTTGATTAAGTTTAATTTAAAGTTATTCGAGTTTTTATCCAAACTATGTATATATTATGTTTAAATTCACCCTAATTATACTTAATTGAGTTGAAATTAATGAAGGATTGTGGTTTGGCAGTATTGATTTAGCTTATAAATTGAGCTTGTTTTTAAATGACAATTTAATTAATCGTAAGAATTAAACAGGAAAATGGAGGCTGGGTGAAAGATTTGTTAGTTTAATTATAAGGTATCCATGAATTTACCCAAAACACGAATCTTTCACATTAATTATACTTGATGGAGTTTAATTTAACGGCTTATCTTGTTTATCTTGTGTGGATTTAGTTTATAATAAAAGTTTCAATAAAATTTTAACTTAAAGTGTTAGTGCCACGTTTTTTGAAAAGTGGCTAATTTTCGTTTTAAAACATCAATTGGGTTATAATAACAGTAGATCCAAAGTAAAAAGTCTTAAAGAAATTTATTCATTTTGTAATATGAAAAAGAAAATTGATATTTCACATACCTCATTAAGACGGAATAAATTATAAATATACCCCTGGTGACGTCATAAGAGGTTGACCAGCGCGAGACAGATTTCATTACGAGAGCTAAGCCTAATTTTTAAACATCGCGCGCGCGTCAAATACGATCACCACCTATCAATAAAAAAATAGGACTTGCGGAGTCGCGCGTGCCGCGTGCTCACGCGCGCTCGAATCGTGACGTCACCAGGGGTATATGGAGTACCGCGAAATTTAACTGTCAAAATAGTTTGATAAAATTCTGCGAGTAGGTTCCGAAAGCCGGGGTTTTAATAATATTAGAAAAATTATAATGCATTATGTAAATAGATATTCTGAATCAGAAAGATTTGATCTTTCATATGGGAATAAAACCTTTCAGTTTTAAAAATAGCGATTTTTGGTGACTCTAACACTTTAAATTGCAATTACCCTAAAAATTTTAATGTATGCGCTTTTGATGTATTTTAATGATCATTTAGATTAATTTGAAAGTGAAATAGGAAACTACTGTGGCTGTACGAAAAACTTGTGATGTTTTAATCTTAATTTCAGCGTGGTTCGTGAGAGTGGATTAAGCTTAAAATTTATTTGAATTTTTTACCCTAATTGCAATGTTTAGTGCAGTTTAATATTTTTGCCATATATTCATCATTATGGTACCCTAAACTTTTGGGTAGTTTACACAGTTTATTTAAAAGTTATTTGAGCTTTTATCCAAAAATGTATATTTTGGTTTAATTTCACGTTAATTATATTTAATTGAGTTAAAATTAACGTAGGATTGTGTTTTGGCAGTGTACATTTAGGCTATAAAATGAGTTTCACCTTAATTGCAATTTTTAGTGGAGTTTTCGATTCTTATTTTACCCTAAACTTTTGAATTTCGCGCCTATTAAGGTACTTTGGAGATAATTTAAATTAGCTTAAGTGTGAAAGAGAAAACATGGGGCTTTACCAACGGCTTGGTTAGATACAATCTTAATCAAGGACATCATTTAAGAGTTATCTGAGTTTTCATCCAAAAAAAATGTACATTCGGGGTTTAATTTCACGTTAATTACACTTAATTACGTTGAAATTAACTTGTCGTCAGTGCTCATTAAGCTTATAAAATGACTTTTAATAAATAATTCACCTTAACTCTAATGTTTAGAGGAGTTTTTTTATTATTTCCAACACATTGCGTTCAATTTTTATCATATCCTGTGCTAGGTTTGTGGTAAAGATTATCTATACAATATGTTAATGAATGATGTTATTCTATAGTTTAGCTTGAATACCAGTAATTAAATCAAATACCTATACAATTCATAGCAATTTAAACCAATAAACAAACGGCAACGTGGACTGTGGAAATAGCAAACAACGTAACCCTCCGTTTCTAACGTGGTTACGTTGAGAGAATCTGTGATGTAAACATGAAAATTATTTGACTAATTAAATTATATAACGACACTGTCCTCCTGGATTAACCAGCACCACTGTTACTTATGAATTAAACAATTCACTGTTGGTAACAAATAGTTAATAAAATGATAACGTAACATCACAGTATGACTGATTCAATAGGACCAAAATTGTTTTAATTAATAATCTGGTCCTCTACATTGGTTTAGTTTTAAGGAATTATATCACACACCTTCACAATTAGTAGCATTTTAGTGAGATTAACAAATAATGAAACCGCGTATACCTGTCCTCAAATGAGAATGTTGAATGAACTGCGCTAACCTATACACCACTCTTTTAACTGCCGTAGGGAAAACACATTGAACATTTTGTGATCTTTCCTGTAATATTTTGAAGTTGAATTCTTCACAGGGTGAAAACACTACCGTTGATTTCTAAACCATTAACAAATAATGAAACCCAGTATACCTCATACGTAACCCTCCGTTACCAACGTGGTTACGTTGAGAGAATCTGTGCTGATGTAAACATGGAAATTCCTCTACATTGGTTTAGTTTAAGGAAATATATCACACACCTTCACAATTAGTAGCATTTTAGTGAGATTAACAAATAATGAAACCCTGTGTATAGTACCTCATATATTTGTTTGTAGCAGGAAACGAAGCAGACTGCGTATTTTTGGAATACAGAGCTGGAAATTTTTTTTTTTTTTTTTTTACCACCTACACACACTAGGGCTTAGCCGTTAGGCCTTGAGCACCAGGAAGAATGGAGCGAGAGACCCTACGCGGCCCAGCACTGACGGGGGCCGCTAGGTCGTATGTGGAGAAGCAGGGAAGGAATGAGGTTTACTTGGGAGGTGACGGAAGGTGGAATTGGGGTAAGTCACCTCCGGCGGACACGGGACAGTCGGCACCTATAGGGTAGGATCGCCGACATGTGTCGTATTTCCTCAAACTTTGCCGCCCTGAAGCTTGGCTTACAGGAGTGCGCCACACTCCCGGCCAGCGCTGGAAATGAGCTTTTTTTTTATCTTGAAAGGGGAAAGACTATATAAACAGGGCCGGAAATAAGAAAAATTTGTTATAGGACATGTGTCCAGTGACCCCCTGTTTGACTGGAAAATTTATAGGACATTGTCCACTGGAGTGTGCAAAAATGGTGTCGCTTCTCCATAGTCAAGGTATCAAAACTCCGGAATATTTATAGGTCAAAGTGTCCAGTGACCCCCTTAGTTTTCAAAAAAAATTATGGGACATTTAAAAATTTTATTGGACAATGTCCAGTGTCCTGTGCTTATTTCCGGCCCTGTATATAAATACTATATTACATAGACAAACTAAAATACAACTTAAGCCTTGGCCGTAAAGAACGTTCAAAAACTTACTTTAAATGATATAAAAACCTCTGTTAACTGTAATTATTTACCTGAATTACTTTTCTAGACGAAAATTCGACCTGATAACGACTTATTTCTTATTAAGGGTGCTACAGTTAATTAGAAAATACATATAAAGGTGCTCAAGCTCGGATGAAATAGTAAAGTAATTTGTCAGCGTCTACTGCTAGACAGTCTGACCCAAAAGTAATTTTTGACGTACTTTCAGAATTAACTAAAATTAACATACTTAGAGTAAATTGATTTAAATTAAACTAGCCGATAGCACACCTTGAATACATAATTGTTAAATTAAGAGTATTTCGAAAAGTAACTTCGCTCTAGTTTTTCAGTGAGAGGTGGCTAAATATCACGAAAAACCCCATGTTAATCTCCATAGGAAAATTGGTAAAAGCATGTGAATTTTGCTTTAACGTTACAAAAGAGTATCAAGTCATATCTACAAGGGCCTACCGGCCCTGTAGAATAGACTACAAAACTTTTGTAGGGAAGTTGTAGCCAAGGAGTACTAACTACCTAGGAGTAGAATTGATAGAAAATGTGTTGAGCTAGAAAAATTCTAATAAGGAACCCCGAATTAATAAACTGGTCCCACCGTCTATTTTTTCCAAAAACGATAGTTAATAAAGTGGTCCCTGGGACCACTGACCCCAAGTTTTATAATAAATAAACTGGTCCCAGCAATTAATAAACTGGTTTTGGACTTGTAAACCTGTCTTATTTCCAACCCTGCTCAATACTCATCATTCCTCCAAGCTCTCGAGTTTGTAATTTTGTACTTTTGTACGGGCCGTACGCGGTACGCCGATGTCACGGTGTCGTCTGCTCCGGGTTCCGTAAAAAACGTCTTTTTGGAGGGAAACCACGTTGGAAGAATATTATAAGTTTATAGCCCCATGCTTGAGTTGTTTCCTAAGCAAAGCTGTATGGCACGCGGGCCCAGGAAAAAAAATTAATAAAATTATTTTAATTAATCAGTACGCAATTCCTACGGTGAACTGGAAAGACAACTCTGTGATTTCCTCGGAATTAAGGCAAAACTGAAGCCTTTTCGTAAGTTATTTATGTGACTTGCCGCTTGAATTATGATCTCGCTCAGTATCCACAGTCAGGGACGAAAAAAAGCACTGATGTAAAGCTTGCAATGTGAGAAAAACACGAAGTACAGAAATACTGCAAGTGTGGCAAGTAACGTGATGTAATTTCCAAGAAAAACCAGTATTGCCATACCATTTAAATGCAGAATTTGAGAGAGATAAAGTTTAAGTGTAAACAATGTGGTTACCAGACAGGAAAAAGCTCACACTTTAAGTATCATAAACTAATTCACAGTGACGAGCGTCCATTCAAATGCGATATTTGTGATTACCGCACCCGAACTTGCGGGAATTTAAAGTTACACGTCGCGACTCACAGTGATGAGCGTCCATTCAAATGCGATATTTGCGAATATCGTGCCCGTAGGGTAGGAAATTTAAAGAAACATGTCGCGACTCACCATGATGAGCGATCATTCAAATGTGATATCTGCGAATTTCGTGCCCGTAGTGTACAATATTTAAAGAAACACGCCGCGACACACAGGGATGATCGTCCATTCAAATGCGATATTTGCTATTACCGTGGCCAAACTCGCAGTGCTTTAAAGAAACATGTCTTGACTCACAGTGATGAGCGTCCATTCCAATGCGATATTTGCGATTACCGCACTCGAACTCGGAGGAATTTAAAGATACACGTCGCGACTCACAGTGACGAGTGTCCGTTCAAGTGTTCTTTTTGTGATTTTGCAGCCAAAATAAAGCAGGGTTTAAGAGCTCACATTGTTAGACGTCATCCATCAAAATCTGGAGTTGAACGAAAAATTAAGAAAACTGTCGCGACGAAGTCAAAACGGAAAAACAAATACGACCAATCAAAGTTTACTCGGAAATGCCGATTTTGTCGAAATGCTTTCAATCGTCGAGAGTCTTTAATCTCCCACGAAAACTATTGTCGGAGCAGCAAGGATGAACGTATTTCTACGAAAGACAATTCTGAAAAACCAAATCAGGGAAACATGGAATTGAATTTATCAGATTCTACCCAAGATCAGTCAGAAAGTAGATCATCTGATGTTGCAGACTTTGTGTTCCCATTAAAACTCAAACCAGACGACAGAAGTGGAAGTTCGCAACCAGAACGAAGTGTGCCAAATATAAACCATGATTCGCTTAATGGAAATGATCAGTCAAAAGAAGTCGAGATACATTCTGAATCAGATCCAGATGAACCCAGAAACACGAGCGACTCCAATTGTACTAGTTCTAAAAGTGTCGGTTCTAACTTCAACCTAGGGATATCTTTGAATACTTGCCCATCTAAGCGTAAATTTAATACCATATGTCCAACCATAACCTCTGAAGAAATTAAGAAAGAACCAGAACCTGTATCGAGTGCTAATTTCAGTTCAGAGTTTGACATAAATTGTGTCAAATTGGAAAACGAAGCTGCAATGCCTCTTTCAGCTAACGAAGCGATTTATGGCCCAGAGTCTGAAGTATCTAGGTTGGAATCAAGTGTAAAATGGGAAGAACCAATTGATCACCTGAAGAATGAGTTTGGTTTTCACAACAATGACTCTGTTGATGACCAAGACGCTCGGTTTATCAACAAACCGTGTTCCATTATTTTGACAAAATTGGAAGATTCGGGGAATTATCTTGGATGCTATTATGTTAGAATGAAAGAACCACCTTATGTTTACGAGGTGGTTAAAGTTAATTTGAATCCCGTCATTTAATCCATTTTGATGTACTGTAGTGTGACTATAAAGTCTTGTCTGTTTTCCATTAAAGTATTCTTTACAATTTCATGCTGTCATTTTATTTCAACAATACTCCTGTGTTTCTTACTTTATTTTCAAATAAAGTTACTCGAATTGATGAATTGCCTTAAAAACTTTCTATGTACTTTAAGAATTAATTTTAACATGATTTCGAAAACTAAAATAATAAAAAAAAACATGTTTTGTGCAGTCATTACATTTTCCTTGCGGATTATTGAAACTTATAGTTAAAAGATCGCCATCTCACCCAAAATCGACAAATATGAGAAAATTATTTTGGCCTCTGTCCTCTCACGATCCATGTGGAAAATAGCACAAGCCTTTCTCCTCCTCATTTGGCGGCTAATGAAAACTTTCCTACAGTTGGTGAAGAAGTATAATTAGTCTTTTGGGCAACTGCAGGGGTCGTCGACTCATTTACGTAATACAATTCCCTATTTTTATCATATCGAAATCGCATTTTTGAGGATACCGATGCGTGAGTGGATAATTTTACGAACTAAGAAAGCTAAAACAATTCGAAGAATATCTTGATTGCTAATTCTAGCCTTTTGTTTAAAGCTGAAAGCGCTTTAAAACAAAGCGAGCGGGCGATTGTTAGATAGATCTAAAAGGACTCATTCTTTTTTTTTCTCTCTGAATTTAGGATTCAGTTCAATTGAAATGTATGGAGTTAAAAGAGAGACGTTTTCCGTACGAATGTACGTGAATACTGTCTCTGTTTATCTCTTCCCTTTTCCTCTTTTCCCATTTTTGAAAGTAGGTACGCCTTTTTTTAGAAATGCTTGAGTGAATTTTGTATTAGACCGAGGCTTACATGAAAGGAGAGTGAATGTCGAAAATGGTTCGATTTTGTTCGGGGTCGAAAAGTCGGAATTTTACGTATGTAGAGTGTTTTAAACTTAACACGATACGATGGTGGTGTGTTTGCCATGATAAATATCCCACAGTAGCTTATAATCTTGAAAAACATGATCAGATGAGATTAGAGATTCATTAATTCTAGGCTTCATAACCATAAAAATCTTCATGAAGTTTACACTTTGGAGGGGTTTTTTTTCCTGTGATTATTTGCACTTGTCGGTATGCTTGTCTAGAAGTCATGCATTAAACGGGAAAACATTCAATTCGGAGTCAGTAGTTCTAACTTGGAACAGCTCTAATTTGGAACAGGTTTCTTAAAATTGTCATAACTTACGTTTGGGATCTTCAAATAAATACTTCATTTTATAGATTGAAAACTCCTCTATATCTACAGAACACAGCCTAAGACTCTTATAATAAATAAAATCCCAAGAGGATAAAACTATATTTAGATAACCTCATATTTTCCATAATTAATTTTACGAAAATCGAAGGGAAAATTCTTCCGTGGGTCTCAGAAAATAAGCTTTTACGACCAATAGGCAAAACGTACGCCTACGAAAACCATTATATTGAAAGTTTAGAACGTTTTCTTCAAATTTAACACATTAAACTCAAGCTCGGACCAAAATTTCTATTGGAGAACAATAATAGAAAATAATTCTTCTTTTGCTTAAAATGTAACACATCGAAAATTGCAAATTTACTCCTTCTTTATACATCAAGTGAGTCAAGAACAACAAATAAGAGCTTGAAAGACGCGTTGATAAATTGTGATCCCCAATTTTAGCTTATATAAATGTTTGCCCGAGTGAAATTCGATTTTACTGTCCTTTCGAGCACTTATTTAAAATGAGGATACTTATATTTTACTCCATAATTAATTTGATGTAGGGATAGCATTTTAAGTTCTGGAGATCCAGAATTTTAATTTTGTTACCAATTGAAGTTTTTAGACTATGAACAGGGATAGATAGACTTTTTTTAAGACGGAATGGGTAACAGGGTTATTCGGGTGCGCGTCCTAGTCCACGACCCCCTTACCCGTGACGGGGGGGGTATGAAAGAAGAGGCGGGTCTTATTTTCATTATGGCGTTGTATGTATATCCGGGTCAAATAAACGTCGTCTGCCAAGTTGGAATGGATTGGGCTCCGATTGTAATTTTTGAAAGAACATTGTTTAAAAATGGAAGTAACACAAGACATAGGGCTTGAAATCAAAACACATTTTGAAATACGATTTATTTCTCTTTGATGAAGTTGTAGTGATGCTTTAAAAGCCTTCATAGATATTACAACACGAACAGGTTTTAACAAAACACTAAGCTCACAAAACTCCTGGCCATTCACTAAGCCTTGGTTAACTTCATCAAATTCGCTTACAAAATTATGAGGATAGTAGACATGATTGGCTTTAGAAAGAATTAGCGAACACTTTTCACCCTTTACAGATGTACTCCAAATCCAAAACACCGGCAATAAATTCCCTACCTCTTAATTGCTATTAAAAACAATTCCCGAATAATTTCCGTGCCCTTGCTTTTAGACAGCTTCATTTTGAACCCCTGTAAAGATGCTTTTCTGTACAACCATAGCCCACTCGATCACGCGCATCACGACGTAAGCTGCTCGCGCTATATAGCGCGAGCAGCGCAGCGTCCGGGAGCGCGGATCGAGTGGGCTCTGGTACAACGCAAGAGGGGTCGTAGTCATAGCGACAGATGTAAACAGGAATTACGTATTATTGGCCCTCCTTGTCAGCAACGTCACCAATACGTAGTTTTAGTGAGCCAATAAGAAAATTTAATTTTTTGGTTACGTGTTGAAGGAAGGGGCTATGTACTCGTCTATGAGTCGGACTGAAGTAAATATTAACCGTTGGGAATTCCGTCTTAAAAAAGTCTATCTATCCCTGCTATGAACTATCTACAAACTGTAATATAAATCGACTCTGAATCATCTTCCGCAGAGATTCTTATCACTTACGTCCATATTTTGCTTGCGCTAAAATGACTTAAAGTAAAGACGCATAGCTACGGTACCTTCATATTTTGCTATTAATTTTTTTGTATAACCATTTATGATTAGCTCATCTATTACTAACGAAGCATGGGTATTTTGGTAGAGTGATACAAAAATTATGTAGCTTGGATGAAACAACATGAAGTAACATTATAAATATCCGCAAAGTTTAATAGAATCCTCTGTTTGTCACTGGTTACCCAAATCCTGTACATTTTTTAGGGCTATATACCGTTGTCACCGATGTACAGTACAAGTTTCAAAATAGAGGCTTACAAAAGTAATGTTCAACCTCCTTTTCTTGCCGGCATTTTGGTAAAAAAGAAGAAACATTTTTCAGGCACTTATTTCCCAGAAAAGGAATGATAAAAAATATAAATGGGGAAGGCGGTATACTTTTAGCTTTTTTCTTTTTCTATCGTGCTGTCTGATAGTAGGGTGTATTTTCCTTCTCATCTCTACTTGCCGGCGCAATATCCGGTGGAAATAGTTTTATTTTTCTTCTCTGTAAAACACTTATATCAGTTCTTCTTTTCTAGTAATATCCTCTCTTCTCATAGTAAGTCAGTCCCCTACGTTTTCAAGAAGACTATCTACCCTTAAACCCCTCTTTTTCTGCTCCTGTATTTTTGGAGGAAATCAAAAAACTACCTAGGATCTTCCTTACGGATGAGTCATACTGTAGGGAGACGTGCATCGTAGAACGATTGTTAAATTCTATATTTTGTCAATGAATTTCAAGTAAAACTGGAAATACATAAAGCTAAAACGAATCATCGTGTCCTCATATATCCCATGTTAGTTTCTATGCGGGTTTTTAAAATTCGTCATGCATAGCATAATGATTAGTCAGGCTCTTCCCGCAAATTCGCCTAGATACGTTGAGAAAATGGCTACACAATTATTCCGATTATTTGTATGTATTTTTCGTAAAACACGTAGCGTAACGTCACCATACCTAAGAGTGTTCTATAATGAAGAGCCACTGTTATGGTTTTAGTGTAACGGATGAAATTCGTATTGTGTTTCTGTTTCTTACTTAAATTTAAGAGGTCATCCGTAAAACCAGAAGAAATTGAGTACTCTAATCGTAACATTTAAACGGTGTACCGTTGGGTCTAAATGGTATGGAACATTTTTGACTCAAAATCGCCCACAGAACCTGTTTCGGGGATCCTGTATTTACGTACAAAGACAATTATGAGAGCTAAATTTCTCCGTGTCGTTACTTGTTTTTCTCAAGGAAGTGACCAGAAAAATGATCAAAATGTAAAATTTTAACCATTGGTCGAGAATATTTTTCACTTGTTAAGAAATATGAAAGGTATCGCGTCTCTTAGCATGATGGAATGGGAAACATGATTGCGTGTTTTCCTCTGCAGTGTTATTACTCTGAGTTTTCCCAGTGTTCATTCGTTGATCTTGGAGAGAACTAAAAGAGTTTCTGATACATCTTTACTAGTTTTTAAGTTTTTCTTCTTTTTGTATCTTGGAACTGGAGTGTACCTTACATATCGAAGTCAATTTTTCGCAGCGATACGTTTTGAACCCCCCCCCCCCAAAAATGTTATTATTTTTAGGTTTCATATACAGTATATTTTGTCATTGCATTCTGCTTTTTTCCATCGAGTTTAATATATAATTTTTTTGATTTGACACAGAAAGGATATTCGTTTTAAAGTTATCTTTTTACTGAAAGGCTTTTAAGTGCGGAAAAAGTATCAATTTAAGTTAGTCATTTATATCTTTTGAAAATGTTTTCCTTTCAAGTTATGTACTCTAATTAGCGAAGCGAAAGCTGTGGCTCACACTGATCTATGAACTTCGTTTATTAAACATAATAGGTCTTATAATTAGTAGAAAAATCGATAAAAAATAATTTGATTTTCTTTTTCACCTTCAATTTGAAGAAAAGGTTTGTACTAGATTTTTTTTTTAATTCGGAAGAGCGTGTTTGGTGGAGTTGCTCAAAGTAGGGTCAGGGAACCCCTTGACATTAAGCCTGTTAAGAACGTCCTATTCTTGACGCGTTACGTTTTAGAATTATGATTAACCACTAATTAAGCACCGTTTTTTTAAAATAGAAACTTGTAAGAAAAAGTTAGTTTCTAAAAAATCATGCATATTTTCATTCGGTTGAGCCCAAAGTCCATGGATATGTATAAATACTACGTATTATGGATTCGCAACTCTTACCTTCCACAAGGCATTTCGCTTAAGCGCTCGTTCAGCAGAGAAAAAATTACTTCACCCCTCCCCCAACCTTGTGAGGGAGAGAGAAATTCGTATTTCCTCTGTTTGGGCATGGGCGAAATTACAAACTCACCACCCAGGATTCTCGGGAGAACTATAGTTTCTTTTCCCCATAAAACCTAGCCACTAAGTTGAAGTTCCGATTCAATTTAGAATGTGAGACACCTCACATCAGAGAGTGTGGGGTATTTGGTGCCCAGCTTTTTGGCCTAGTTGGAAATCCATAATACCAGAAATTCATGATGTAAAGAGGGTTATACCAAAAATTTCTGATAAAGCGTAATACAAAGACTTGAAACACTTCCCGGTTTATACTTTCAAGTTTCTTAAAATATTCTAACACACATAGTTCCAATTTGAAATATTAGTTATTATTTGTGATAATAAAGAAAAATTCAAGCTTTCATTAAATATATTTAAAATTCCTTATCCTATCTTAAAAAACAAAATAAATTATGTAGATAAGTATCTTTCTCGGAAAACTATGTCATCATCCACCTCTGATGTCATACTATAAAACGTAGCCGGTTAGAACCGAGGAGAGTGTATTTTCCTGTATACTCTGGTATGATAAGAGCGGGACATCATGATTCATGAACGCTGGATCTCTAGAGATCCAGAGTTCATGGAGACATGAGCTCCATGTAGCACCTATTTTAATTTAAAAACACACCGTAAACGCATTATTGCATTAAGGGCAGTATAGCGTGGTTCATACGTAGTAACACCTTATTTAAATTCAAATGAAAAAAAAAAATCTGAACTACAAAACTGAACTATGATTAGCTTATAATATTTAGTAATCAATAATGATAATTTCATGTAAAAAACTATTCCTTGAATCCTTAATAAAATGTCCAGAAACATATTTGCTTGTTTCCGTCCCTGCTTTTAAAATCTGAACCGTGTGTCGTCTGCTCTGTCTTCTGTAGAATAATATTGGCGGGGAAAAGTAAACTTGGAAAACGTGTGCTGTTTAAGTTACCTTAGAGCCGGGAGTGTGGCGCACTCCTGTAAGCCAAGCTTCTGGGCGGCAGAGTTTGAGGGAATACGACACATGTCGGCGATCCTACCCTATAGGTGCCGACTGTCCCGTGTCCGCCGGAGGTGACTTACCCCAATTCCACCTTCCGTCACCTCCCAAGTAAACCTCATTTCCTTCCCTGCTTATACACATACGACCTAGCGGCCCCCGTCAGTGCTGGGCCGCGTAGGGTCTCCCGCTCAATTCTTCCTGGTGCTCAAGGCCTAACGGCCATAGAGATAGGAACATATATACCTCTAGAGTCACAACGTATATCCCGAGACAGGCCGCACTTTTTAAAACCATGTAAACTTTATCATTCGACACCAGCGCCACTATCGGCGATATTCTTAACTAAAATATTATTCGAGCTACAAATAGATGGCGTTGCTAAAAAAGGTTTTCGCGCTAAAAATGACTTTTTGGCGGGAAAAATGAACTTTTCGCGGTAAATCTGTAACTTTTTCAAACTTTTTTCAGTTGACGGACCTTATATTATTTTATTTGTTCTTAACTATCTAAATAAATGTTTCCAAAGTATATTTAAGTGTTTTATTTTATTTCTGTTCCAAATTTAACAAAATGGGTAGAAAATGCGCTGTTTCCTCTTGTAAAAATACTGGAAGAAACAAAAAGGTTTAATGGCATAGGTGAAAACCCAATAAATTAAACGTTGACATTATTAATTTATTAAACTAAGTTGTTATCACAATAAGCCATAGGAAAAACGGACTGGGTTCCAACTGCAAATGACGCGATTTGCGGAGATAATTTTGAGGCAAATGCCTTTCGGGAAAATGCTTCCATTATTAAAGCACTGACAACTTGGACTAATAATAGAAACTTAGCTTTACTTAGTCCAGGCTGACAAGAACTGAGATTCCTTCTTTATTTTTACCGGAATCAAATGAGGATCTCCTAAATTCTAATTTACTGTTTTGCAAAATAACTTTTGGTGCTTATTTAACTTGTTAATACAATTTACAGAAAACATACGCTAGAACAATCCCAAATGAAACCTTTCCCCAAACCACTCACGCGTCGGTAAATGAAACGGTTGAAAATAGGCCTACCTTATTGCCAACTATTCAAGCGGCGGTCAATATCACACTCCAAACTAGCCTATACCTTTGGCAAGTTACATTGAGGTCAATGAACCCGCGGAGCATAATCTAGACGAAAATGCAATAGAGGATATCGCGCATTAACTGTAGAAGTTGGAACATTTTCCCAACGCACAGAAATGTATGACATCCCAATGGACATTGAAGAACACGATAGCCCTCTGTTTGTTGTATGTACAGAGCTACAGGCTATATCATTGTAATTTTAGGGGCTTTGTCAAACATTAACGTATTTCCACAGACAATATCCATCTAAGGATATTGTCAAAATCATTGATCTTACTGAAAAATGCCTTAGAAGTCTTAAATCTTGAAAAATGTCGTGGTTGCATTAAAAACATTCCACTCAAAATAGAAACTCTTGTTGACGATGCTTAATTCATGAAAACATATTTCCCACTCTAACGGAGCACATATATGACCAAGAGTTCGGATGGAACCACCATTTAAATCACATTGTTAAAAAGGCAATAAACATCTACACAGATATCAGGCTGAGGAAAATAGCAAAGAATATGAACGAGAAAATGAAAAGAGAATATTAGAAAACGACTGACCAAACTGATTTTATTCCAAGGACAATAGTAGTCTATTTATAATTTGAATTTATTTATTAGTTGATACGTACATTTTACATTCAGCATTCATGATTCGTTCATTCACTCCAAAAAAATAATGTTTGTTTAATTAACTTGTCAAATCATCATCAATTTGTTTAATTAATTCATTATCACTTCCCTCGAATTTGCTAGAATACAATACACGCATAGACACAGTAGCAGACTACGCCGTTGAAAATATATCAAAATAGTTCTTCCGTTTTGGCACAGATGGCGCTGGGTGTATTTGATAAAGTATACTGTTTTTAACGTTGTATATTCACTAATGATAAGGTTAAAGTCTATGGGGACGCTTCCATGTTGTGACTCTAGAGGTATATATGTTCCTATCTCTATGCTAACGGCTAAGCACTAGTGTCAGTAGGTGGCAAAAAAAAAAAAAAAAAAAGTTACCTTAGAGCTGCAAATTAAAAGTAATTTCTATTGTTTGAATATTAATATCTAAATATGCATCTTCCCCAGACTAATTAACAGTTTCGTATTTGCCCTACGTGTTTGGCTGAATTAATTGGACCCTTCTGTTTGGAAGTCCTAGAGTAAAGTTTAACAGTGTCGCTATTCTATTTCCACCCTACCACGTGACTAACAATTGAGGTAAGGGAACAGGGAAGGGCTGCGGTTGGGTGAAAATAGTCTACCCCGGGTGAAAATTGCGTCCAGGTTATTTCCACCCTACCACGTGACTAAGAATTGAAGTAAGGGCTGCGGTAGGGCATTTAAATGCAACATCTTGATTCATTAGGGGGAGACGAAGTTTATGTGCAAACAGTGCAGTTACCAGACAGGAAGAAGCTCACAATTACGAATCACAAATTAATTCACAGTGATGAGCGTCCATTCAATTATGGATTCGTGATTATCGAGCCCGATCACGGGGAATTCGAGGAAACATGTCACTCGCGACTCAATGATGAGCGTCCATTCAAATGCGATATTTGCCAAAATCGTTCTTGAGCATGTGGGAATTTAATGAATTATATCTGGCCTCACAGTGATGAGCGTTTGTTCAAGTGTGATATTTGTGATTACCGCGCCCAAACTCACGGGAATTTAAATATGCATTTTGCGGCTCACTGTACTGAGCGTCCATTCAAATGCGATATTTGTGAATTTCGTGCCCAAACACGCAGTAGATTAAAGCAGCATGTCGCTACTCACAGTGATGAGCGTCCTTTCAAATGCGATATTTGCGATTACCGTTCCCGAACTCACTGGAATTTAAAGATGCATGTCGCTACTCACAGTGATGGGCGTCCATTCAAATGCGATATTTGCGATTACCGTTGCCGTACTCGCGGGAATTTAAATCAGCATGTCGCTACTCACAGTCACAAGCGTCCATTCAAATGCCATATTTGTGAATATCGCGCCCGAATGGTACGAGATTTAAAGAAGCATGTCGCGACTCACAGTATTGAGCGTCCATTCAAATGCGATATTTGCGATTACCGTAGCCGAACGCGAAAGTATTTAAAGAGACATGTCTCGATTCACAGTGATGAGCGTCCTTTCAAATGCGATATTTGTGATTATCGTACAAAATTTCGGTCGAATTTAAAGAAACACGTCTTGACTCACAGTGATCAGCGTCCTTTCAAATGCGACATTTGCGATTACTGCACCCGAACTCGCGGGAGTTTGAAGAAGCATGTCGCGACTCACAGTGATGAGCGTCCGTTCAAGTGTCCTTTTTGTGATTTTGCAGCCAAAATAAAGCGTAGTTTAAGAGGTCACATTTCTAGACTTCACTCATCAAAATATATAATTGAACGAAAAATTATAAAAACTGTCTCGTCGAAGTCAAAACGGAAAAACAAATACGACCAATCAAAGTTGACTCGGAAATGCCGGTTTTGTCGAAAAGTTTTCAATAGTCGAGAGTCTTTAATTTCCCACGAAAACTATTGCCGAAAATTCAAGGGGAACGTATTTCTATGAAAGACAATTCTGAAAAACCAAATCAGGGAAACATGGAATTGAATTTGTCAGATTCTACCCAAGATCAGTCAGAAAGTAGATCATCTGATGTTGCAGACTTTGTGTTCCCATTAAAACTCAAACCAGACGACAGAAGTGGAAGTTCGCAACCAGAACGAAGTGTGCCAAATATAAACCATGATTCGCTTAATGGAAATGATCAGTCAAATGAAGTCGAGATACATTCAGAATCAGATCCAGATGAACCCAGAAACGCGAGCGACTCCAATTGTACTAGTTCTAAAAGTGTCGGTTCTAACTTCAACCTAGGGATATCTTTGAATACTTGCCCATCTAAGCGTAAATTTAATACCATATGTCCAACCATAACCTCTGAAGAAATTAAGAAAGAACCAGAACCTGTATCGAGTGCTAATTTCAGTTCAGAGTTTGACATAAATTGTGTCAAATTGGAAAACGAAGCTGCAATGCCTCTTTCAGCTAACGAAGATATTTACGGCCCAGATTCTGAAGCATCGAGGCGGGAATTAAGTTTAAAATGGGAAGAACCAATTGATCACCTGAAGAATGAGTTTGGTTTTCTCAACAATGACGCTGTTGACCAAGACACTCGGTTTACCAACAAACAGTGTTCTATTATTTTGACAAAATTGGAAAATTCGGGGAATTATCTTGGATGTTATTACGTTAGAATGAAAGAACCACCTTATGTTTACGAGGTGGTTAAAGTTAATTTGAATCCCCTCATTTAATCCATTGTGATGTACTGTAGTGTGACTAAGAAGTCTTATGTCTGTTTTCCATTTAAGTATTCCTTACAATTTCATGCTGTCATTTTATTTCAACAATACGCGTGCGTTTCTTACTTTATTTTCAAATAAAATTGCTTAATCTGTGTTAAAAACTTTAGTTCTGCCTTTAGAGTCAATTCTTAACTAATTTATTAATCAAAAATGTCTTGATTAGAATCAAGACCTAAAAAGTGTCGATAAGACTGAGGTTATCACTTGTCTGAAGGATCAGATATTAATTTTTCTTTTTAATTGAAACATAAATGCATGCTTAAGAAAAAACAACGTTCCATTACCGTTTTCCGTTGAAATAAATTATTTTACTGGTAATCAATTTCAAAAATTTACTTATCTCGGCTTTTCGACCACAATTCCATTCCCCGAAAACATTTTATCATTACATTAATTAGTTTTGGGAGAGTACGTGTATGGTTTTGCGTTTTAAAAGGTTCCTAAAGACGTTACATCCCCATTCGTGACCGGCACGCTTCGCAGTGGAACATTTTAATTATTCTAAAACCAATGGCGCCAAATTCAATAGGGACAGAAAGGTTTTTACTCGCGGTTTTGCAAAATGATGTAATATCAAGTGTACTTTAGTCAACCGTCGTATTCTTCTTTCTCTTAGTTCTGGGCATGATCAGTGTTACTGCCCAATTTCTCTACTTTCTAACAATGGTTAGAGACTATTTGATATGGCACGTCACAACGTTATATACATTTGTAAATTCTAAGTAGCACAAAAGGAAAAAGAATCCATTTTTTATATTTTGGTTTGAAATAAATAAATTCAAAATTCAGCAAAAAGAGAGGAAAGTTTGCTTCAAGTTAGCAGAGGGACATGGTAGTGAAAATAGTATTCTAGAATTTTGTTCGTTCAAACCTTAATATATCATGAAAAATTCAAGTGAGGAGGCGGCACTACCTAGAAAGGTTGATTTTGGCAGATAACAGCGAAAAAATTAAGTTATACACACACTGGGACTATGGGAGAGTTTCAGGGCCGCAGATCGCACATGATGAAATTTCAACTCCAGTTTACATCAATTCTCCCTGGTCGTGCTAGTAGCAGGTTAAGCTATAGTTTGCTCAGGTCCCTTTAGTCTCGAAAGGGTTATATAGTGCTTGTAACTTTAAAAAAGTTGTTGTCATGGCTAAACAGACCGCTATTACAGTTTTTTATTGTTTTATAGGTTTTTTTGACACGTTATCTCCCAAAAGTAATTAATGTAATGATAAAATGTTTTCGGGGAATGGAATTGTGGTTGAAAAGCCGAGATAAGTAAATATTTGAAATTGATTACCAGTAAAATAATTTATTTCAACGGAAAACGGTAATGGAACGTTGGTTTTTCTTAAGCATGCATTTAAGTTTCAATTAAAAAGAAAAATTAATATCTGATCCTTCAGACAAGTGATAACCTCAGTCTTATCGACACTTTTTAGGTCTTGATTCTAATCAAGACATTTTTGATTAATATCTGTTCCTTCAGTCTTCACTTTAATTAAGAATGTTAAGAAACTGTTTTACATTTACAAAATCTGCATTAAGCAGAAACATATATAAAGGGGAAAATAACTTTAGCTCAATCAGACATTTATTTATAATGATAAAAAAAACGTAAATCAATAAAAGTTTGTATTCTTATTGTATTTAACATAATACAATTTTTTACAATCATTTATTGAAACGCGAGGCGCCTCCCTAAAAATTCCAGAAATAGGACCAAATTGACAATTAAACCCAATATGAAATTCGGATATCCTTAAAACTTCATAAAGACGATCCGAGATTGTCAGTTTCAAACTTTTTTGTAGAATAAACTAACGTCTGTTTGATATTAAGCTTAAAACCTTAAACAAAATATAGTCAGGGCTACCCTAAAAGTTCACAAAGATGATCCAAGATTGTTAATACGCCTAAAAAGTGCCATCTTCAAAATATGTAGCCGGGGAAAAGAGAGCGTGATCGAGTGGGATATGCTAGTGGTTGGAAGTCGCGGGGGTTGGGACAGGGATAAGGGAGTTGAGATGGATTGGAAATGATGATGGGCGACCTGCGGCACCGTATCTCTCCCAATGTACCTCGCGCACGCCCCTACCCTTCGGTAGGCGATTGCTAAGTGCTGCCGCGTAGCGCAATTTTATTTGTATGAGAACTAGCTTCTATTTTGAAGATAGAGGGAGCGCCTTTTACAATTTCGTCCAGTACGACCCTACCTAACCGCTGAGGATGCTGGGAGGACTATGGTGCCGTAGGTGGGGGTACACAGGCAACGCTATAGGTATGGTGATTTCCACTCCAATCCTCTCTCCTTCAAGGTTGGGACTCCAGGCAAAGTCGACTTCATCACGCACTCGCATACATTAAAATTCTAATATTTTAATTATCCACTTTTTTAGCAGACGACGTGCTCTGGTCAATGGTCACGGACCAGTTTATTTATTCCAAGTCAGGAAAGTCGCTGGCCTAATGTCCAGTTTAAAAAATGCTTATTTGGTCACGGGCCAGAAAACTCACGTAAACGCGACGCGAATGACGGAAACTACGTATTTTAAGAGTGAGGAGAGGCGAAATAGCCCGGCCTCCTTTTACGTCCCCCCTTGTATTTTGAAAGTGGGACTGGGACTATGGCGCGCGAATACTGAGGCATCTTATACCTTCTCCCTAGTGAACTAGATATCGCTTCTTGGTAAAACTTTATATAACTAAAACCATGAGTTTATAACATCCGTTCCATAACAAAGTTCATACAACTTTTGGAAAACAAATTTCCATGAGATTTCCCAGGCTTTTCCCCATATACTTCCCTGACTTTTCTAGGTTTTTCCCGTATATGGAGTATCCTATGGAGCAAATGTTAACGAAGGAGGGAAGGGGCAAATAGGATTATTACATAATCAAAGGATATCCCCGTATCTCTAATATAACCAGAGTTACGATCTTCCAAAATTTAGTGTAATGTTAATCCTATGGAAGAGGCAAAATACCTACAAGCACCCGGGGCAAGTACATACAAGCCCTCACAAGCACCTAAAAGTACCCGGGCAAGTACCTACAAGCCCTCACAAGCACCCGAGGCAAGTACATACAAGCCCTCACAAGCACCTAAAAGTACCCGGGGCAAGTACCTACAAGCACCCGAAGCAAGTACCTACAAGCACCCGGAGCAAGTACCTACAAGCACCCGGGGCCCGTACCTACAAGCTCCCAGGAGCACCCGGGGCAAGTACCTACAAGCACCCTGGGCAAGCACCCAGGAGCACCCGGGGCAAGTACCTACAAGCACCCGGGGTAAGAACCCAGAGGCACCCGGGGCAAGTACCCACAAGTACCTACAAGCACCCACAAGTACCTACAAGCACCCACAAGTACCTACAAGCACCCACAAAAACCTACAAGCACCCACAAAAACCTACAAGCACCCACAAGTACCTACAAGTACCCACAAGTACCTACAAGCACCCACAAGTACCTACAAGCACCCACAAAAACCTACAAGCACCCACAAAAACCTACAAGCACCCACAAAAACCTACAAGCACCCACAAGTACCTACAAGTACCCACAAGTACCTACAAGTACCCACAGGTACCTACAAGCACCCACAAGTACCTACAAGTACCTACAAGTACCTACAAGTACCCACAAGTACCTACAAGTACCTACAAGTACCCACAAGTACCTACAAGCACCCACAAGTACCTACAAGCACCCACAAAAACCTACAAGCACCCACAAAAACCTACAAGCACCCACAAGTACCTACAAGTACCCACAAGTACCTACAAGTACCCACAGGTACCTACAAGCACCCACAAAAACCTACAAGCACCCACAAGTACCCACAAGTACCCACAAGTACCTACAAGTACCTACAAGCACCTACAAGTACCTACAAGTACCCACAAGTACCCACAAGTACCCACAATTACCTACAAGTACCTACAAGTACCCACAAGTACCTACAAGTACCCACAAGTACCCACAAGTACCCACAAGTACCTACAAGCACCCACAAGCACCTACAAGCACCCACAAGCACCCACAAGTACCCACAAGCACCTACAAGCACCCACAAGTACCTACAAGTACCCACAAGTACCCACAAGTACCCACAAGTACCCACAAGTACCTACAAGTACCCACAAGTACCCACAAGTACCTACAAGTACCCACAAGTACCCACAAGCACCTACAAGTACCCACGAGTACCTACAAGTACCCACGAGTACCCATAAGCACCTACAAGTACCCATAAGCACCTACAAGTACCTACAAGCACCTACAAGTACCTACAAGTACCTACAAGTACCTACAAGTACCCACAAGTACCTACAAGCACCCACAAGTACCTACAAGTACCCACAAGTACCCACAAGTACCTACAAGTACCCACAAGTACCCACAAGTACCTACAAGTACCCACAAGTACCCACAATTACCTACAAGTACCCACAAGTACCTACAAGTACCCACAGGTACCTACAGGTACCCACAAGTACCCACAAGTACCTACAAGTACCCACAAGTACCCACAAGTACCTATAAGCACCAACAAGTACCCACAAGTACCTACAAGCACCCACAAGTACCCACAAGCACCTACAAGCACCCACAAGTACCTACAAGTACCCACAAGTACCCACAAGTACCTACAAGTACCCACAAGTACCTACAAGTACCTACAAGTACCCACAAGTACCCACAAGTACCCACAAGTACCTACAAGTACCCACAAGTACCCACAATTACCTACAAGTACCCACAAGTACCCACAGGTACCTACAGGTACCCACAAGTACCCACAAGTACCCACAAGTACCCACAAGTACCCACAAGTACCTACAAGCACCTACAAGTACCCACAAGTACCTATAAGCACCCACAAGTACCCACAAGTACCTACAAGCACCCACAAGTACCCACAAGCACCTACAAGCACCCACAAGTACCTACAAGTACCCACAAGTACCCACAAGTACCTACAAGTACCCACAAGTACCTACAAGTACCCACAAGTACCTACAAGTACCCACAAGTACCTACAAGTACCCACAAGTACCCACAAGTACCTACAAGTACCTACAAGTACCCACAAGTACCTACAAGCACCTACAAGTACCCACGAGTACCTACAAGTACCTACAAGTACCCATAAGCACCTACAAGTACCTACAAGTACCTACAAGTACCCACAAGTACCTACAAGCACCTACAAGTACCCACAAGTACCTACAAGTACCCACAAGTACCTACAAGCACCCACAAGTACCTACAAGCACCCACAAGTACCCATAAGTACCTACAAGCACCTACAAGTACCCATAAGTACCTACAAGCACCTACAAGTACCCACAAGTACCTACAAGCACCCGCAAGTACCTACAAGCACCCGCAAGTACCTACAAACACCCACAAGCACCTACAAACACCCACAAGCACCAACAAGCACCCACAAGTACCTACAAGTACCCACAAGTACCTACAAGCACCCACAAGTACCTACAAGCACCCACAAGTACCTACAAGCACCCACAAGTACCTACAAGCACCCACAAAAACCTACAAGCACCCACAAAAACCTACAAGCACCCACAAGTACCTACAAGTACCCACAAGTACCCACAAGTACCCACAAGTACCCACAAGTACCTACAAGTACCTACAAGCACCCACAAGTACCTACAAGTACCCACAAGTACCCACAAGTACCTACAAGCACCCACAAGTACCTACAAGTACCCACAAGTACCCACAAGTACCCACAAGTACCCACAATTACCTACAAGTACCTACAAGTACCCACAAGTACCTACAAGTACCCACAAGTACCCACAAGTACCTACAAGCACCCACAAGCACCTACAAGCACCCACAAGCACCCACAAGTACCCACAAGCACCTACAAGCACCCACAAGTACCTACAAGTACCCACAAGTACCCACAAGTACCTACAAGTACCCACAAGTACCTACAAGTACCCACAAGTACCCACAAGTACCTACAAGTACCCACAAGTACCCACGAGTACCCATAAGCACCTACAAGTACCCATAAGCACCTACAAGTACCTACAAGCACCTACAAGTACCTACAAGTACCTACAAGTACCCACAAGTACCTACAAGTACCCACAAGTACCTACAAGCACCCACAAGTACCTACAAGTACCCACAAGTACCCACAAGTACCTACAAGTACCCACAAGTACCCACAAGTACCTACAAGTACCCACAAGTACCCACAATTACCTACAAGTACCCACAAGTACCTACAAGTACCCACAGGTACCTACAGGTACCCACAAGTACCCACAAGTACCTACAAGTACCCACAAGTACCCACAAGTACCTACAAGCACCTACAAGTACCCACAAGTACCTATAAGCACCCACAAGTACCCACAAGTACCTACAAGCACCCACAAGTACCCACAAGCACCTACAAGCACCCACAAGTACCCACGAGTACCTACAAGTACCTACAAGTACCCATAAGCACCTACAAGTACCTACAAGTACCTACAAGTACCCACAAGTACCTACAAGCACCTACAAGTACCCACAAGTACCTACAAGTACCCACAAGTACCTACAAGCACCCACAAGTACCTACAAGCACCCACAAGTACCCATAAGTACCTACAAGCACCTACAAGTACCCATAAGTACCTACAAGCACCCACAAAAACCTACAAGCACCCACAAAAACCTACAAGCACCCACAAAAACCTACAAGCACCCACAAGTACCTACAAGTACCCACAAGTACCCACAAGTACCCACAAGTACCTACAAGTACCTACAAGCACCCACAAGTACCTACAAGTACCCACAAGTACCCACAAGTACCTACAAGCACCCACAAGTACCTACAAGTACCCACAAGTACCCACAAGTACCCACAAGTACCCACAATTACCTACAAGTACCTACAAGTACCCACAAGTACCTACAAGTACCCACAAGTACCCACAAGTACCTACAAGCACCCACAAGCACCTACAAGCACCCACAAGCACCCACAAGTACCCACAAGCACCTACAAGCACCCACAAGTACCTACAAGTACCCACAAGTACCCACAAGTACCTACAAGTACCCACAAGTACCTACAAGTACCCACAAGTACCCACAAGTACCTACAAGTACCCACAAGTACCCACGAGTACCCATAAGCACCTACAAGTACCCATAAGCACCTACAAGTACCTACAAGCACCTACAAGTACCTACAAGTACCTACAAGTACCTACAAGTACCCACAAGTACCTACAAGTACCCACAAGTACCTACAAGTACCCACAAGTACCTATAAGCACCCACAAGTACCCACAAGTACCTACAAGCACCCACAAGTACCCACAAGCACCTACAAGCACCCACAAGTACCTACAAGTACCCACAAGTACCCACAAGTACCTACAAGTACCCACAAGTACCTACAAGTACCCACAAGTACCTACAAGTACCCACAAGTACCTACAAGTACCCACAAGTACCCACAAGTACCTACAAGTACCTACAAGTACCCACAAGTACCTACAAGCACCTACAAGTACCCACGAGTACCTACAAGTACCTACAAGTACCCATAAGCACCTACAAGTACCTACAAGTACCTACAAGTACCCACAAGTACCTACAAGCACCCACAAGTACCTACAAGTACCCACAAGTACCCACAAGTACCTACAAGTACCCACAAGTACCCACAAGTACCTACAAGTACCCACAAGTACCCACAATTACCTACAAGTACCCACAAGTACCTACAAGTACCCACAGGTACCTACAGGTACCCACAAGTACCCACAAGTACCTACAAGTACCCACAAGTACCCACAAGTACCTATAAGCACCAACAAGTACCCACAAGTACCTACAAGCACCCACAAGTACCCACAAGCACCTACAAGCACCCACAAGTACCTACAAGTACCCACAAGTACCCACAAGTACCTACAAGTACCCACAAGTACCTACAAGTACCTACAAGTACCCACAAGTACCCACAAGTACCCACAAGTACCTACAAGTACCCACAAGTACCCACAATTACCTACAAGTACCCACAAGTACCCACAGGTACCTACAGGTACCCACAAGTACCCACAAGTACCCACAAGTACCCACAAGTACCCACAAGTACCTACAAGCACCTACAAGTACCCACAAGTACCTATAAGCACCCACAAGTACCCACAAGTACCTACAAGCACCCACAAGTACCCACAAGCACCTACAAGCACCCACAAGTACCTACAAGTACCCACAAGTACCCACAAGTACCTACAAGTACCCACAAGTACCTACAAGTACCTACAAGTACCCACAAGTACCTACAAGTACCCACAAGTACCTACAAGTACCCACAAGTACCCACAAGTACCTACAAGTACCTACAAGTACCCACAAGTACCTACAAGCACCTACAAGTACCCACGAGTACCTACAAGTACCTACAAGTACCCATAAGCACCTACAAGTACCTACAAGTACCCACAAGTACCTACAAGCACCTACAAGTACCCACAAGTACCTACAAGTACCCACAAGTACCTACAAGCACCCACAAGTACCTACAAGCACCCACAAGTACCCATAAGTACCTACAAGCACCTACAAGTACCCATAAGTACCTACAAGCACCTACAAGTACCCACAAGTACCTACAAGCACCCGCAAGTACCTACAAGCACCCGCAAGTACCTACAAACACCCACAAGCACCTACAAACACCCACAAGCACCAACAAGCACCCACAAGTACCTACAAGTACCCACAAGTACCTACAAGCACCCACAAGTACCTACAAGCACCCACAAGTACCTACAAGCACCCACAAGTACCTACAAGCACCCACAAGTACCTACAAGCACCCACAAAAACCTACAAGCACCCACAAAAACCTACAAGCACCCACAAGTACCTACAAGTACCCACAAGTACCCACAAGTACCCACAAGTACCCACAAGTACCTACAAGTACCTACAAGCACCCACAAGTACCTACAAGTACCCACAAGTACCCACAAGTACCTACAAGCACCCACAAGTACCTACAAGTACCCACAAGTACCCACAAGTACCCACAAGTACCCACAATTACCTACAAGTACCTACAAGTACCCACAAGTACCTACAAGTACCCACAAGTACCCACAAGTACCTACAAGCACCCACAAGCACCTACAAGCACCCACAAGCACCCACAAGTACCCACAAGCACCTACAAGCACCCACAAGTACCTACAAGTACCCACAAGTACCCACAAGTACCTACAAGTACCCACAAGTACCTACAAGTACCCACAAGTACCCACAAGTACCTACAAGTACCCACAAGTACCCACGAGTACCCATAAGCACCTACAAGTACCCATAAGCACCTACAAGTACCTACAAGCACCTACAAGTACCTACAAGTACCTACAAGTACCCACAAGTACCTACAAGTACCCACAAGTACCTACAAGCACCCACAAGTACCTACAAGTACCCACAAGTACCCACAAGTACCTACAAGTACCCACAAGTACCCACAAGTACCTACAAGTACCCACAAGTACCCACAATTACCTACAAGTACCCACAAGTACCTACAAGTACCCACAGGTACCTACAGGTACCCACAAGTACCCACAAGTACCTACAAGTACCCACAAGTACCCACAAGTACCTACAAGCACCTACAAGTACCCACAAGTACCTATAAGCACCCACAAGTACCCACAAGTACCTACAAGCACCCACAAGTACCCACAAGCACCTACAAGCACCCACAAGTACCCACGAGTACCTACAAGTACCTACAAGTACCCATAAGCACCTACAAGTACCTACAAGTACCTACAAGTACCCACAAGTACCTACAAGCACCTACAAGTACCCACAAGTACCTACAAGTACCCACAAGTACCTACAAGCACCCACAAGTACCTACAAGCACCCACAAGTACCCATAAGTACCTACAAGCACCTACAAGTACCCATAAGTACCTACAAGCACCCACAAAAACCTACAAGCACCCACAAAAACCTACAAGCACCCACAAAAACCTACAAGCACCCACAAGTACCTACAAGTACCCACAAGTACCCACAAGTACCCACAAGTACCCACAAGTACCTACAAGTACCTACAAGCACCCACAAGTACCTACAAGTACCCACAAGTACCCACAAGTACCTACAAGCACCCACAAGTACCTACAAGTACCCACAAGTACCCACAAGTACCCACAAGTACCCACAATTACCTACAAGTACCTACAAGTACCCACAAGTACCTACAAGTACCCACAAGTACCCACAAGTACCTACAAGCACCCACAAGCACCTACAAGCACCCACAAGCACCCACAAGTACCCACAAGCACCTACAAGCACCCACAAGTACCTACAAGTACCCACAAGTACCCACAAGTACCTACAAGTACCCACAAGTACCTACAAGTACCCACAAGTACCCACAAGTACCTACAAGTACCCACAAGTACCCACGAGTACCCATAAGCACCTACAAGTACCCATAAGCACCTACAAGTACCTACAAGCACCTACAAGTACCTACAAGTACCTACAAGTACCTACAAGTACCCACAAGTACCTACAAGTACCCACAAGTACCTACAAGTACCCACAAGTACCTATAAGCACCCACAAGTACCCACAAGTACCTACAAGCACCCACAAGTACCCACAAGCACCTACAAGCACCCACAAGTACCTACAAGTACCCACAAGTACCCACAAGTACCTACAAGTACCCACAAGTACCTACAAGTACCCACAAGTACCTACAAGTACCCACAAGTACCTACAAGTACCCACAAGTACCCACAAGTACCTACAAGTACCTACAAGTACCCACAAGTACCTACAAGCACCTACAAGTACCCACGAGTACCTACAAGTACCTACAAGTACCCATAAGCACCTACAAGTACCTACAAGTACCTACAAGTACCCACAAGTACCTACAAGCACCCACAAGTACCTACAAGTACCCACAAGTACCCACAAGTACCTACAAGTACCCACAAGTACCCACAAGTACCTACAAGTACCCACAAGTACCCACAATTACCTACAAGTACCCACAAGTACCTACAAGTACCCACAGGTACCTACAGGTACCCACAAGTACCCACAAGTACCTACAAGTACCCACAAGTACCCACAAGTACCTATAAGCACCAACAAGTACCCACAAGTACCTACAAGCACCCACAAGTACCCACAAGCACCTACAAGCACCCACAAGTACCTACAAGTACCCACAAGTACCCACAAGTACCTACAAGTACCCACAAGTACCTACAAGTACCTACAAGTACCCACAAGTACCCACAAGTACCCACAAGTACCTACAAGTACCCACAAGTACCCACAATTACCTACAAGTACCCACAAGTACCCACAGGTACCTACAGGTACCCACAAGTACCCACAAGTACCCACAAGTACCCACAAGTACCCACAAGTACCTACAAGCACCTACAAGTACCCACAAGTACCTATAAGCACCCACAAGTACCCACAAGTACCTACAAGCACCCACAAGTACCCACAAGCACCTACAAGCACCCACAAGTACCTACAAGTACCCACAAGTACCCACAAGTACCTACAAGTACCCACAAGTACCTACAAGTACCCACAAGTACCTACAAGTACCCACAAGTACCTACAAGTACCCACAAGTACCCACAAGTACCTACAAGTACCTACAAGTACCCACAAGTACCTACAAGCACCTACAAGTACCCACGAGTACCTACAAGTACCTACAAGTACCCATAAGCACCTACAAGTACCTACAAGTACCTACAAGTACCCACAAGTACCTACAAGCACCTACAAGTACCCACAAGTACCTACAAGTACCCACAAGTACCTACAAGCACCCACAAGTACCTACAAGCACCCACAAGTACCCATAAGTACCTACAAGCACCTACAAGTACCCATAAGTACCTACAAGCACCTACAAGTACCCACAAGTACCTACAAGCACCCGCAAGTACCTACAAGCACCCGCAAGTACCTACAAACACCCACAAGCACCTACAAACACCCACAAGCACCAACAAGCACCCACAAGTACCTACAAGTACCCACAAGTACCTACAAGCACCCACAAGTACCTACAAGCACCCACAAGTACCTACAAGCACCCACAAGTACCTACAAGCACCCACAAGTACCTACAAGCACCCACAAAAACCTACAAGCACCCACAAAAACCTACAAGCACCCACAAGTACCTACAAGTACCCACAAGTACCCACAAGTACCCACAAGTACCCACAAGTACCTACAAGTACCTACAAGCACCCACAAGTACCTACAAGTACCCACAAGTACCCACAAGTACCTACAAGCACCCACAAGTACCTACAAGTACCCACAAGTACCCACAAGTACCCACAATTACCTACAAGTACCTACAAGTACCCACAAGTACCTACAAGTACCCACAAGTACCCACAAGTACCTACAAGCACCCACAAGCACCTACAAGCACCCACAAGCACCCACAAGTACCCACAAGCACCTACAAGCACCCACAAGTACCTACAAGTACCCACAAGTACCCACAAGTACCTACAAGTACCCACAAGTACCTACAAGTACCCACAAGTACCCACAAGTACCTACAAGTACCCACAAGTACCCACGAGTACCCATAAGCACCTACAAGTACCCATAAGCACCTACAAGTACCTACAAGCACCTACAAGTACCTACAAGTACCTACAAGTACCTACAAGTACCCACAAGTACCTACAAGTACCCACAAGTACCTACAAGCACCCACAAGTACCTACAAGTACCCACAAGTACCCACAAGTACCTACAAGTACCCACAAGTACCCACAAGTACCTACAAGTACCCACAAGTACCCACAATTACCTACAAGTACCCACAAGTACCTACAAGTACCCACAGGTACCTACAGGTACCCACAAGTACCCACAAGCACCTACAAGTACCCACAAGTACCTACAAGTACCCACAAGTACCTACAAGCACCCACAAGTACCCATAAGTACCTACAAGCACCTACAAGTACCCATAAGTACCTACAAGCACCTACAAGTACCCACAAGTACCTACAAGCACCCGCAAGTACCTACAAGCACCCGCAAGTACCTACAAACACCCACAAGCACCTACAAACACCCACAAGCACCAACAAGCACCCACAAGTGCCTACAAGTACCCACAAGTACCTACAAGCACCCACAAGCACCTACAAACACCCACAAGCACCTACGAGCACCCACAAGCACCTACGAGCACCCACAAGTACCTACAAGTACCCACAAGTACCTACAAGCACCCACAAGCACCCACGAGCACCTACAAGCACCCACAAGTACCTACAAGCACCCACAAGCACCCACAAGACCCTACAAGCACCCACAAGTACCTACAAGCACCCACAAGTACCTACAAGCACCCCCAAGTACCTACAAGCACCCCCAAGTACCTACAAGCACCCACAAGTACCTACAAGCACCCACAAGCACCTACAAGTACCCATAAGTACCTACAAGTACCTACAAGCACCCACAAGTACCTATAAGCACCCACAAGTACCCACAAGCACCTGCACGTATCCACAAGCACCCACAAGCACCCGGGCAAAGCACCAACAAGAGCTCAAACGCCATTACCAGCGGTCGGTAATCTAGCTTTATTACCAGCAGTCGGTAATCTACCCTAATTACCAGCAGTCGGTAATCTACCTTAATTACCAGCACTCGGTAATCTATCGTAATTACCAGCAGTCGGTAATATTGTTAAGTCACCTTTTTTTTTTGCTGCCCCAAAGGCCGTTGGTTACATAATTTATTAGCGTGTGTGAGCTAACAAGTTAATTTGGAAAAGCTAGGTCCCCTTGTTTTTCAACAAGCACGAAAATTATACCAAATAGCTTTAAAAGTGCTAACGTCATAAGCTGACTCTTTACACTGCTTAAATGTCGCAGACTGGAATGGTTTTGAAAATTTAAAATTAAACATACTTAGACTTAATTATAATTAATGAAAATCGCTTAGCGCCAAGTAAAATGTTGTACCTTTCATTTAAAACCGTTTTCAAGTCTAACAAATGTGTAGTTATGTCTATAAGTGCCTGGACAAAATGGCCGTTTGCGAAAAAATTCACATGTTATTTCTATGGGAAATTTCCAGTTTTTCGTCAAAAGGGCTGATTAATTTTATGGAAATGAAAACCACCCTTAGCAACTATATTTTTTATAAAATAAACTAATTAATGGATCTCTTTGAAATTTTAACCACATATTCAGAGCCAGAATTGTAGTTCTGTGGAATTTTTTCAAAACAGTTTATACAATACAAAAAAAGTTACATCCAAACAAAAAACTCTCCTTATACATTAAGAGCAGTATGAAGTCTTATCTAAGAGAGCTACCGCTCTCATAGAATTATTATTGTTCCTAGGGATGCACAGTGACATATAGAAGTGAAGGTTTTTTTGTTGTAATAATATGGTAGAGAACTAACACAGATACGCCTAATATCTACACATACGAAAGTAACAAGACGGCCCAAGGGCTCGTAATAGTAGCCACATCATACGAGTGAATAGCCCCTCTATACCCTACCCTAATGAGTGGATAACCCCTCTATACCATACCATAATGAGTAAATAGCGCTATCTTTTACAATGCTTAAATGATTTAGATTTACCGTACATAAAAATCAGAGTGAATAGCCCCTCGATGCCCTACCCTAAACAGTGATAACCGTAATACCGGTAGAGGCAGAGCGGAGCCTCAGCCAGTCAAGGCCGGCGCCAGCGGGAAGGGGAAATATAACAAGCTATACCTTTCTTTCCATTTACCTTTAAAAAATTTAGATTATTAATGGTTATTTTAAGAATTAAAGTCGCCACTTCCACTTTAATGAAGTCTGGTGGAGTATACGACCCCAAAGATACAAATTCAGAAGTATCCGACCCCAAAGATACCAATTCAGAAGTATCCGACCCGAAAGATACCAATTCAGAAACCCCAAAGATACAAATTCAGAAAATATAAAGAAAAGAAATATAAAGACCAAAAGACACAAATTCAGAAGTATCCGACCCCAGAAATAAATAGGGCCCTCCCTCATTCCCGACCCTTTAGTACTCGCTCTTATCGTCAAGCCCTCGTGGTATAGTGGTAGAGTGTCTTACTGCTGCGTGAACGACCCGGGTTCGAATCCCGACTGCGACCAAAAAAATTTTAATGAAATGGGTTGTTTGAGGTACTATCGAATTCCTTTTAAGCTAAAATCTAACGATAACGAAGCGACAACCCCGGCCACTACTACTACGACGGCTCGGGTCAAACTAAGAGCGAGAGAATCAAGTGTTGGTTGGGTTAGTTAAGTAAAGTAAAATACTACCTGAAGTAGGGCTGCGGTAGGACATTTAAGGCAACATCTTGATTCATTAGGGGGAGACGAAGTTTATGTGCAAACAGTGCAGTTACCAGACAGGAAGAAGCTCACAATTACGAATCACAAATTAATTCACAGTGATGAGCGTCCATTCAATTTATCGAGCCTGATCACGGAGGAATTCAAAGAAACATGTCACTCGCGACTGACATTTGTGATAACCGCGCCCAAACTCACGGGAATTTAAATATGCATTTTGCGGCCCACTGTAATGAACGTCCATTCAAATGCGATATTTGCGATTATTGTTTCCGAACTCGCCAGAATTTAAAGCAGCATGTCGCTACTCACAGTGATGAGCGTCCATTCAAATGCGATATTTGCGAATATCGCTCTCGAAGGCGGGGGGATTTAAAGCTACACATTATGACTCACAGTGGCGATCGTCCGTTCAAATGCCATATTTGTGAATATCACGCCCGAATGGCAGGAGATTTAAAGCAGCATGTCGCTACTCACAGTGATGAGCGTCCATACAAATGCGATATTTGCGATTACCGTGGCCGAACGCGAAAGTGTTTGAAGAAACATGTCTTGACTCACAGTGATGAGCGTCCTTTCAAATGCGATATTTGCCAATACAGTAGCCGAACTCGCAATGTTTTAAAGAGACATGTCACGACTCACAGTGACGAGCGTCCTTTCAAATGCGATATTTGCGAGTATCGTTCCCAAACACGCATTAACTTAATGAAACATCTTAACAATCACAGTGGTAAGCGTCCATTCAAGTGCGATATGTGCGATTACCGTAGCCAGAAACGCGGTAGTTTAAAGATACACGTCGCGTCTCACAGTGATGAGCGTCCGTTCAAGTGTTCTTTTTGTGATTTTGCAGCCAAAATAAAGCAGGGTTTAAGAGCTCACATTGTTAGACGTCATCCATCAAAATCTGGAGTTGAACGAAAAATTAAGAAAACTGTCGCGACGAAGTCAAAACGGAAAAACAAATACTCTCAATCAAAGTTTACTCGGAAATGCCGATTTTGTGTAAAAGTTTTCAAAAGTCGCGAGTCTTTAATTTCCCATGAAAACTGTTGTCGACGCAGCGAGGGTGAACGTATTTCTATGAAAGACAACGCTGAGAAACCAAATCAGGGAAACGTGGAAGCGAATTTGTCAGATTCTAACCAAGATCAGTCAGAAAGTAAATCAACTGATGTTGCAGACTTTCTGTTCCCAATAAAACTCATATCAGACGACAAACGAGGCAGTTCGCAGCCAGAACGAAGTGTACCAAATATAAACCATGATTCGCTTAATGAAAGTAATCAGTCAGAAGAAGTCGAAATACATTCTGAATCAGATCCTGATGAACCAAGAAACGAGAGGGAGTCTAATTCTACCAGAAGTGAGATGAGACTAGAAGTACTGAGCTAACCAAATTCTTCACTCGGCGAAAGTGAATATTCTTGATAACACACCAACGGTTGGCCCTCTAGTGGCGGTTTCAGAATTTCCCCTCCAAAACGTGAGACGCTCGCGGTGGTAGACGGCCGAACTAGATTCAAGCACCCGCGTCCGTGTTCCGCCGCTTTAGGTTGAGGGGAAGGGGGTAGGAAATGTTTTTGGAACTCGACCAATATTTTTCTCTCTAGCGTAGGCGCGATTGAAGCGGCGTAAAATTCTCAAATTTGTTCACTAATGCCAGGATCTATTACCATTGCTAGAGCCCTTCACTTCTAGTCTCATCTCACTTCTGATTCTACTCATTTAGAACATATCGGCTTTAATTTGAACCAAAGAATTTCTTTGAATTCTTTCCCATCCAAGGGCAAGTTTAATACTATACGGCCAATCTTAACAGCTAAAGAAATTAAGAAAGAACCAGAACCTGTATCAAGTGCTAATTTCAGTTCAGAGTTTCACATAAATTGTGTCAAATTGGAAAACGAAGCTGCAATGCCTCTTCCAGCTAAAAATCAGTTTGCCAACAAACGGTGTTCTATTATTTTGACGAAATTGGAAGATCTGGGTGAATATCATGGATGCTATTACATCAGAATGAAAGAAGCACCTAATCTTTACGAGGTGGTTAAAGTTATTTTGAATCCCGTCATTTAATCCATTTTGATCAACTGTAATGTTTAAGAAGTCTCATGTCTCATGTCTCATGTCTGCTTTCCATTTGAGAAATCGTCACAATAACAGTGCTATCATTTTATTTCAACAGTACGCGTTTGTTTCTTACTTTATTTTTAAATAAAATTACTCAATCTGAGTTAAAAACTTTCTAGCTGCCTTTAACCAATTTATTATTATTGTTGTTGCCAGGGATGCAGTCACGGAGGATAGGTACGCCTAGTATCTACACATAGGTACGTAAAAATAGTTAAGACTCTCCTATGATCAGAAACAAGAGCCCGTAGCTTATGTAATCAGTTAAACTCATAATATTTTGTCATCAAAAATCAGATTTTTATGCAAAAAGCTAAGGTGAAAAGTGATATTTGAGTTTTTACAGGAAAAAAACCCTCTTTTTCGTGTTATTAAGAGTATATTTTCATTATGTGATCAGTTGTAACGTGTTTTTCCTTAATTGAGTGATTCTGTGCCTTTACAAGTTAGTAACCGGAAAGCGATCGTCGCTCTTATAGCGGCATCTCAAACCTTATCCCTTGTTATTGGGGTTTGAAAAATATTGGAAACTAAGAATTTTATAAGAAAACCGTGATGCGATTAAATGATATTGACAATTTTGACATTTTATTAAGCTCCCAAATTATACAGCGTGAGTTAGGTTTTCGGGTGTACTGACGTCAAGTGTTTGGAAAGAAGGGGCAGAAATTAAACCTCAGATAATAGTAATGGGAATCTTATTTGACGGATTGTATGATTTTGATTGTCATCATAAGTATCTAAAGTTACATACTTTCCCGACATTCAGGGAGTTCTTAAATCAAGAAGTAAAAACTCAAAGTCCGCCTTAAGCAATGCACTGAAATTCACGTTTGAAGTAATTTCTAAGGAATAAGGTTTCCAGACCCGTATCGTAATGCATTTTCGAAACCTATAGACCTTTCTACGTTAAAAAGGGTAGGCAATAGAGAGCTTTCAGTTGGAGGAGGAGCCGAGTCTCGTGACATAATTTACGCCGCCATATTGGTGGCTTTAAAGCAGGACTGAAGCTGAGACCACCCAATGGCTACCAAAACAGCGGTAAGACTTGGGAGGGTGTGACGTACTACTATCTCATCTGAAAGCTCTCTATTCTCGGAATCGGGAGTTACAAGATGGTAGATGCATTGCCGTGGGCCGTGTATGCGCACTCTCATGATACAAAAATACTACAGCGCAGACGCCAAAAAGCGAGATTTATATATATTCATCATTACAGTATCACTTTACAAAATGTTTGGTATTTCATGAGATTTGAATTGAAAACGGCATTTAACCAACTTAGCTTGTTAGCACGCACAAGTCTAAATCGCCTTCTTGATCAACCAGGACGAAAATATGACAAAAAGGTTTGAATGTTCTTGCATTTTAAACTGACTTGGTACAGTGAATAACGTTTTTGCCACATGTTACAAATTAATTAATTAATAATGAAACTTGGAAAACACACAAGAGCAACAGTGTACAGGATTACGGCTGTGCGTATCATAAATAGCCATGTTTTTTATTGAAATATTTGTATTGCAATATTAAAACTACAAAAATATAGGGGTTTGAAAATTTGGAAGAAATACTCTTAAATTTCACCAATTAATTTCACCAATTTATATCGCCAAATTTAATAGTGAAAACAACTGGCACAGCCCTTATAAAAGGAGCGCAGCTTCGAAATTTATTATGATCATAAATAACTTTTTTTGTAGTCTGTTAAAATGAGCATGATACATTTTCTGCCACATTTTCTGCCACTTAGTTCAAAGCAACAGCGTTTCCATACTGCATAATTTGCCTACTAATCTATAAACCTTTTGCATTTTACTGTGTCTGTTTAATGCAAAGTGCAAACCATTTGATATTGGGCAAGTTTGCATTAATATTATATTTATTTTTCAGTGGTGAGAGTGTCTATTCTCACCCCCGGGTGGAAATAGCTTATACCAGTGTGGGAAATAAGGCACTTTCACAGGCCAATAGCCAGTTTAAAAATTACCTGGGCCAGTTTAAAAATTAAACGCTTTGGGGTCTACTGGCCCTGGTGGCCACTTAATTAATTCAAAGTTTTCCCCCTCAAGATTTTGGATAATTAAATAAATACTGTGTTATTCCCTAAAATTGTCTCGTCTTTGCTTCTATGCTGTTTGCTTGCTTGGCCTGAATTGTGTATGTGGGAGTGGGATTATGGGTGGGTTTCGTATGTCTGTCTACGCTCTACACTGTAGAATCTGTAGATGAAGTGATTTTTGCAGTTAGCTAAAGCATGGCTGAAGCGAAAATAATCTCTCCGTAGTCTTGTTTGGGTCTGGTCTCTGGGGCAGCGTGGGAAATAAGGCGGTGGCACAGGGCAAATGACCAGTTTAAAAATTGCCTGGACCAGTTTAAAAATTAAAACGGAGGGGGGTCAGTGGTCCACAAGACCGCTAAGAAAATTCAAGGGTAACCAGAGTCCAGAAATTAGCTAATATATTGTAATTATCCACTTCTTCAATTTAGCAGACGACGCGCCCTGGTCAGTGGTCATGGACCAGTTTATTTATTCCAGGCCAGGGGGGGTTGCTGGCCCAGTGTCCAGTTTTAAAATAATCCTTATTTCCCACCCTGCTCTGGGGATAGGCAGCCTGCTGCCTTTGACTGTATTAGAGTCTATGGGAAGATAACAATGGAGTGTCAACTCCCTCCCTACGGGCCGAAATTTTTTAAATTAGCATTACTCAATAAAGACTTATAGTTCTTAATTTAAGACTCCAATATTTTTAAATACCCATAACTATAAAAACTAACCTACAAAGCCTACGCCCTAGCAAATATTGTCCAGAATAGAGTAATGGCACCTACTTGCCTTTGACTGTATTAAGCTCTATGGGTAGTTAACATGGAGCGCCACTACTCTATAGATAATTTGGCCCTAAATTACGAAAGCCTGATTTTTGAGGCTAAAAGTGGTAGGTGGCACCGTGGCCAGTTTTTTAATTAAAATACCTAGGCTCTACTGGCCACAGGTCCAGTTTTAAAAAAATCCTTATTTCCCACACTGGCTTATACCCTATTCTCACCCCCCTACCACGTGGCCTCCCGCGTAACGCCATCAGGGCTCTACATAAGGATATTTTTTTTTAGTAGTCAACCTGACTAGTGAGCCCCCTATCCCAGTTGTTTTAGTAGTGAGACGCATGGTTTACGAATATTTTGGACATTTTTTTACTAGTCAAGTTGACTAGTGAACCCCAGATTTCGATTTATTTTTGTAGTCAAATGCCTTGACTAGTGCCTTATGTAGAGCCCTGGCAGTATAGCGTGGTTCATACGTAGTAACTCCTTATTTAAATGCAAATGAAAAAAAATCTGAACTACAAAACTGAACTATGATTAGCTCATAATATTTAGTAATCAATAATGATAATTTCATGTAAAAAAACTATTCCTTAATAAAATGTCCAGAAACATATTTGCTTGTTTCCGTCCCTGCTTTTAAAATCTGAACCGTGTGTCGTCTGCTCTGTCTTCTGTAGAATAATATTGCCGGGGGAAAAGTAAACTTGGAAAACGTGTGCTGTTTAAGTTACCTTAGAGCTGCAAATTAAAAGTAATTTCTATTGTTTGAATATTAATATCTAAATATGCATCTTAATTCCCCAGACTAATTGACAGTTTCATATTACCTGTTTGGCTGAATTAATTGGACCCTTCTGTTTGGAAATCCTAGAGTAAAGTTTAACAGTGTCGCTATTCTATTTCCACCCTACCACGTGACTAACAATTGAGGTAAGGGAAGGGCTGCGGTTGGGTGAAAATAGCTTGGTTGCTATTTTCACCGCCCGGTGAAGTGAATAGTCTACCCCGGGTGAAAATTGCGTCCAGGTTATTTCCACCCTACCACGTGACTAAGAATTGAAGTAAGGGCTGTGGTAGGGCAATTAAATGCAACATCTTATTGATTCATTAGGGGGAGACGAAGTTTATGTGCAAACAGTGCAGTTACCAGACAGGAAGTAGCTCACAATTACGAATCACAAATTAATTCACAGTGATGAGCGTCCATTCAATTATGGATTCGTGATTATCGAGCCCGATCACGGGGAATTCAAGGAAACATGTCACTCGCGACTCAATGATGAGCGTCCATTCAAATGCGATATTTGCCAATATCGTTCTTGAACATGTGGGAATTTAATGAATTATATCTGATCTCACAGTGATGAGCGTATATTCAAGTGTGATATTTGTGATTACCGCGCCCAAACTCACGGGAATTTAATTAAATATGCATTTTGCGGCCCACTGTAATGATCGTCCATTCAAATGCGATATTTGCGATTACTGTTTCCAAACTCGTGGGAATTTAAAGCAGCATGTCGCTACTCACAGTGATGAGCGTCCATTCAAATGCGATAATTGCGATTACCGTGGCCGTACTCGCGGGAATTTAAAGATACACGTCGCGACTCACAGTGATGAGCGTCCATTGAAATGCGATATTTGTGATTATCGTACCAAATTTCAATCGAATTTAAAGCAGCATGTCGCGACTCACAATGATGAGCGTCCGTTCAAATGCGATATTTGCGAATATCGCTCTCGATGGCGGGGGGATTTAAAGCTACACATTATGACTCACAGTGGCGATCGTCCGTTCAAATGCCATATTTGTGAATATCGCGCCCGAATGGCAGGAGATTTAAAGCACCATGTCGCTTCTCACAGTGATGAGCGTCCGTTCAAATGCGATATTTGCGATTACCGTTCCCGAACACCCAATGGTTTAAAGCAGCATGTCGCGACTCACAGTGACGAGCGTCCATTCAAATGCGATATTTGTGAATATCGTGCTCGAATGAGGGGGGATTTAAATAAACATGTCGCGACTCACAGTGACGAGCGTCCATTCAAATGCCATATTTGTGAATATTGCGGCCGAACTCGAGGAGATTTAAGGAAACATGTCGGGACTCACAGTGACGAGCGTCCACACAAATGCGATATTTGCGATTTCAGTGCCCGAACTCGCACGAATTTAAAGAAACATGTCTGGACTCACAGTGAAGATCGTCCATTCAAATGCGATATTTGCGATTACTGTGGCCAAACTCGCTGGGCTTTAAAGAAACATGTCTTGACTCATAGTGACGAGCGTCCATTCAAATGCGATATTTGCGAATATCGTGGCATAAAGCGGGACGATTTAAATAACCATGTCGCGACTCACAGAGACGAGCGTCCGTTCAAGTGTTCTTTTTGTGATTTTGCAGCCAAAATAAAGAAAGTGCTAAGAAATCACATTTCTAGACTTCACTCATCAAAATATGTAATTGAACGAAAAATTAAGAAAACTGTCGCGACGAAGTCAAAACGGAAAAACAAATACTCTCAATCAAAGTTTACTCGGAAATGCCGATTTTGTGTAAAAGTTTTCAAAAGTCGCGAGTCTTTAATTTCCCATGAAAACTGTTGTCGACGCAGCGAGGGTGAACGTATTTCTATGAAAGACAACGCTGAGAAACCAAATCAGGGAAACGTGGAAGCGAATTTGTCAGATTCTAACCAAGATCAGTCAGAAAGTAGATCAACTGATGTCGCACACTTTGTGTTGCCTTTAAAATTCAAATCGGACGACAAACGAGGAAGTTCGCAGCCAAAACGAAGTGTGCCAAATATAAACCATGATTCCCTTAATGAAAGTGATCAGTCAAATGAAGTCGAGATACATTCAGAATCAGATCCCGATGAACCTAGAATCACAAGAGAGTCTAATTCTTCTTATTCAGAACATATCGGTTCTAACTTCAACCAAGGAATTTCTTTGAATACTTGGGCATCCAAGTGCAAGTTTAATACCATATGTCCAACCATAACCTCGGAAGAAATTAAGAAAGAACCAGAACCTGTATCGAGTGCTAATTTCAGTTCAGAGTTTCACTTAAATTGTGTCAAATTGGAAAGCGAAGCTGCAATGCCTCTTTCAGCTAACGAAGATATTTATGGCCCAGATTCTGAAGCATCGAGGCGGGAATTAAGTTTAAAATGGGAAGAGCCAATTGATCACCTTAAGAATGAGTTTGGTTTTCTCAACAATGACGCTGTTGACCAAGACACTCGGTTTACCAACAAACAGTGTTCTATTATTTTGACAAAATTGGAAAATTCGGGGAATTATCTTGGATGTTATTACGTTAGAATGAAAGAACCACCTTATGTTTACGAGGTGGTTAAAGTTATTTTGAATCCCGTCATTTAATCCATTGTGATGTACTGTAGTGTGACTAAAAAGTCTTATGTCTGTTTTCCATTTAAGTATTCTTTACAATTTCATGCTGTCATTTTATTTCAACAATACGCGTGTGTTTCTTACTTTATTTTCAAATAAAATTGCATAATCTGAGTTAAAAACTTTAGTTCTGCCTTTAGAGTCAATTGTTAACTAATTTATTATTATTTACGCCTAATATCTACACATACGAAAGTAAAAATAGTTTAAGACTCTCATATGATCAGAAACAAGAGCCCGTAGCACTTACTTTTATTTGAAAAACACGCTGTAAACACATTAATGCATAACCTCGCTCATTCATTGCAAAATCTTATTCAAACTTAAATTATATAAAAATTATCTGCATTACAAAAAATTAAACTAACTCATATTATTTTGTCATCAATAATCAGATTTTCATGTAAAAACCTAAGATGGAAAGTAATATTGGAATTATTACAGGAAAAAACCTTTAATTCGTGTTATTACGAGTTTGTTTTCATTGTCTGTGTAATCAGTTCAATTTCAGTTGTAATGTGTTTTTTCCTTAATTGAGTAACTCTGTCCCTTTATAGGTAAGTAACCCGTAAGCTCGTTACTCTACTCTTATAGTGCATGGAATATCAAGCCTTATCTGTTGTTATTGGGAACTAACAATTTAATAGGAATATCACGTTATAATTAAATGAAATTGAAATATAATTAAGCTCCCAAATCATAAAGCGGAAGTTGGTTTTAGGATGTAGTGATGTTAACTGTTTGGAAAGAAGGGACAGAAGTCAAACCAGATAATGGTAATGGGAAACGTATTAAACGAAATGTGTCATAATTCGTCATCGGTAATATTTCTTTTCATATTGGCTACGCAGCATATTTGAAAATTGTTTCTATTTTGTTTAAACTGAAACTTTTAAATTGTTTGTCGATAAAACCTAGACAGGAGTCGATATTTCGATTTTTCCTTATGGACATGAGACAAACAAATGATTTTTTCTCGGGAGACTGGTTACTGTCATTCTTGGTACAATTTATGTAGATAGAAGGTAGACTAATAGTTTTTGTAGCCTTTTCCCTTTAACTACCCCGAATAAGTCTTTCATGGGGGAAAATGGAAGTGGTGTAGTCCCTCTGTTCTTAGAAATCCAGCTACTCTCGTCTGTCACTCTATTCAGCTTCGAGCAATGGATTTGTTTATAATATAATCTTCCCTTATAAATATTCTGTCTATATTTTTGCGCGTCTGAATGGAGAGGTTGCACACTTAATCTAGATTGTAGTATACTTTCAGCTTTCACTTTCCAATGGACTTGAAAGATGAATTGATTCTTTATACTTTTAAGAATTGCAATTGATCCTTTAAAGCGAGGGTGAAAAGGAAAATCAATCGGTGTTATTAAATTCTAGAGACAAAAATTATACCCTTGTGTATAGCAACACTCGAAAAAAATCCTTACATTTTTAAAATTGAAAAAGAAGTATTCTAAGAGAGCGGTAGCTCCCTTAGATAAGACCTTATACTATAATTAATGTGTATTCTACGCAGGGCCGGAAATAAGCACAGGACACTGGACATTGTCCAATAAAATTTTAAAATGACCCATAACTTTTTTAAAAACTAAGGGGGTCACTGGACAGTTGACCAGTAAATTTTTCCGAAGTTTTGATAGCTTGACTATGAAGACGCGACACCATTTTTGCGGACTCCGGTGGACAATGTCCTATAAATTTTCCAGTCAAAGGGGGTATCACTGGACACATGTCCTAAAAGAAATTTTTCTTATTTCCGGCCCTGATTCTACGTACGTGGGCGGTAGGCTCTTGTAGATGTGACCTGATGCCCGTTTGTAATGCTAAACGAAATTTTTGTATTGACTTCACGCAAAAGCGACATGAAAATTTAACGCCCCGAAGCCAATAACATTACGCCTACTTCAGGATGAATAAAAACATCATCCTTATTTCATAGACTCCCTTAACCAATACATTTTGGTGCCGAAACCTGGAACTCTTTTGGTATATATTAATTTTATAAACTAATATATTTTCAACGCGTTATCTACAGGTATTATAAAAATATCGAATGTAGAAATTCCACCAAACCGGGAAGTGTTATACCCCTTTATGCACGTCTTCTTCTCATGGGATAAATCGAGAAATCGAATCGAATAAGAACGGAATCGATATTGGCGTATAAAATTTTTGCCTTCCCTTCTCATATGGTACACCCGGGTATCTTGACATTGCAAGGCTGTATTTAGAACGAGCCCAGATAGTGACTGTCTGTACTGTCAAGTAATCCAGTGATAAGATATAATCCCGCCTAAAGGCAACAGGAAAAGGGAGTTTCTCCAAACGCCTTCGCGACCTTCTTTCGACCGCCAACTTTTCCAATTTCTTGTTTGCGTATTGTTTGTTAATACAATGGAAGGCTAGAACGGGTTGTTCCTCCCAAAGGCGTCTTCTTAACCACCGTTATTTCTTCATTAATCATCTTTCCGTGTATAAGGATTTGTATATTTAAGAGATAGTTTCAATACTAAGAAAGCTAAGATCCAGATTAATCCATCTAAAATATCATAGCTTTAAGTGCAAAATTAAATTCCCAAAGTTAAAATTTTTGAAAATCATCTTGCTATTATGGAATTATTCTCTTTGCCGATTTGAAACGTTAACGATGTCGTTAGTTGTAATTCCGAAAGTAACGTACGTTATTAGACCAAGCTTCTTTTGTTTTCATATACCCTCAGTCCCTCACGTGATAATCCACACTTCGACAAGTTTCAGAAACGTTGCGCAACAATTAAGGGTCAAGTTCTTTGCAAGATTTCGAGTTGAAAATTTTCTAGGACAATTTGCCGTCCCGGTCACCGTTTTCGAGTTATTATTGGGTTGTTTTACGAATGACCCCTTAAATTGAACTAAGAAACTGAAAGACAATGCTAATTTAAATAAGGGGTCATCCTTAAAACACTTCAATCTTCACTTTAAAACGGAGGCCAGGAAAGGAAAATTATCATTAACATTTTCAACTCGACATCTTTCAAAGAACATCCACCTTAATTTCTGATAGACCTTTCAAAATTAGCCTGTATGCACTCATACTACCTTTCTCATGAAAGTTGAACTTAGAAGTACAGAGCTTCATTTTTCAAATGCAGAACTTAAGTAGCCCAAGATTTCAAAATCGATGGTGTTGTGTAAAAATCTGAAAACTCGGTTTGTATGGAGAGCCACATTATTTTTAATAAAATCAATTATGAAGACATTTGTCCCAAAAGCCTTTTTGTGTCAGGTAATTTCATAGCCAGAATAATCAGAAAAAGTAATTAAGATTGACTTTGAAACATATTTATCTCAAGTAACATACTTTTCCGAGATTCAGGGACTTCTTAAATCAAAAAGTAAAAAACCCAAAGTAAAGTCCGCCTTAAGCAATGTATTGAAATTCACGTTTGAAATTGATTTTTTAGGAAGAAGGTTAGAGAAAAAAAACCCCTCGCCAACTGTTGCCATTGCCGTGATAGGCTCCTCCCAGCGCAATTGAACGGAGATCCAAGAAAACCCCGATTTTTTTTTTCAATGATTTTTGCAGACCCGTATCTTAATGCGTTTTCGAACACAATAGTGTAATATCATGCGATATTCCGAACTTCACGAATAGGGGCATTGGAAGAAGGAATCTATAGCTATAGCGGAAATCTATAGAATGAATGAAATTTAATATTGGATAAGCATATAGCGAGAGACGAACGGGAACTTTGCTCTTAAAAGATTAGTATTTGCAATATTTATTGCTATTTCAAATACATACATAAATTTCCCCTTTCACGATTATTGCATTTGCCTATCAAACCCATAGATATCAGTAATATTGAAAATCAACAATCGTTTTCAGCCTTTGAATGTAGACGAAATGCCATATCACTTAAACATTTTCAATATCTATGCCTAGACTTATACTTATCGAAAATGTATAAAGATGTATGCAATTCAGAAACCTCCCTGAGGATAGTTTTCTAGAAATATTCCCCAAGAGAGGTAACCAACTAGTTTCAAACGGTTTTTGACTAGAGATAATCAATCTTTTTGATTGGCTGGTTGGCAAATTCATCTCACATTAGATCGAAATGCATTCGTGTCATTGGTCAAGTAAATAGTGATCAAATACTCTTCACGTAATGAAAGGATTATACTACGTTTTATGTGCTTATTTCTATCCTGAACGCTGGATCTCTAAATCTATAATTTAGTAAATAATGCAATTATTTAAATTTATTCAATCCACGTTAGTATAATTTCGAAAATAATGCGGTTAATTTAATTCGCGTTAATATAATTTAGTAAATAATGCGGTTAATTTAATTCGCGTTAATATAATTTAGTAAAAATGCGGTTAATTTAATTCGCGTTAATATAATTTAGTAAATAATGCGGTTAATTTAATTCGTGTTAATATAATTTAGTAAATTAAGCAGTTATTTAATATAATTCACTTAACTGCATTATATACTAAATTATATTTATTTAATTTATATAATTCACTTGAAAATAATTTAGTAAATAATGCAGTTATTTAATGTAATTAATTCACATTAATATAATTTTAAAAAATTCCCTTATTTAATCGAATTAATTCACTTTAATATAATTTAGTAAATAATACAATTATTTTATCTAATTAATTCACTTTAATATAATTTAGTAAATAATACAATTATTTTATCTAATTAATTCACTTTAATATAATTTAGTAAATAATACAATTATTTTATCTAATTAATTCACTTTAATATAATTTAACTATGGCTTATTACTCCTAGCCTTCAAGGGTCGAAGAAGAAAATAAATTATTAAGGACGGTATAAAGGATAATGTGAACAAGGATGTAAACAGCACACTAGGCTCACTAGCTAGCAGCCTAGCTCACACAGTTGAAAGGTACAGACATTCTAACTAAGCATGGGCGAATACTCGAGTAACACGAATAACTCGATCGAATATCGAGACGAATAACCGTCTCGATATTCGATAAGCCCCATTTCGGGTATTCGAACGAATATCGAATAGTGAATTTTACTATTCGGGCCTACTATTCGTTAAATATTCGATTAACTATTCGTTAAATATTCGATTAACTATTCGTTAAATATTCGATTAACTATTCGTTAAATATTCGATTAACTATTCGAGAAAACAAAAATATTAACCCTAAAAATGTTTTAAAAAAGTAATGGCAGATACACTTTTTAATGTATAAGTTTCTATGGGAAAATAGGCCTGAAGTGCTACTACTCAATAGCGCATCTAAATTCTAAAAATAATTTAAATTGATTTTAATTAATCCTTCTATTTCTGATTATTCGATAACTATTCGATAAGGGCAATTTTAAGTTAAGCCTAATTATTCGATATTCGGTTCCCAAACAACTATTCGTCTCGGTATTCGATAAGAAAATTTTTCACTATTCGATATTCGTCTCGACAGTCAAAAACTGGTATTTGCCCATGCTTAATTCTAACCTAACCATAATCAACTTAAATCAAGTCTCTTAACCTCTCTTTTCTGATTAAATGTCCAAAAACGTATTTGCTTCTTTCCGTTCCAGCTCTTAATTTTTTACGGTAGGGCGTCGTCTGCTTCGCACTCTGCTCTGAAAAACAACTTTGTTTTTGTGTTGCACTGTTGGATGCATACGTTATCTAATCTTAGAGCTTGAAATTCAAGGTATTTTTGATTATTTGAATATTATAATCTAAATATTCATCAAATTCCCCGAGATTAATGGCCTTGTCTCTTTGTCTGACTTTTTAACTAAATTTATCGGACCCTGCAGTTTGCAAATCCTATACATAGTTTACAGGTATGGAACGTTATTGTTACCATTATTAACACGAGGACGGAGACCAGGTCACCAAGCGACATAGAGCGTAAAATCGTCTGCTATTTTCAGCTCTAAGTTGCCTGGTCTCCTCGTGCAAATCGTATGAATCCTCCTTGCGTGTAAACTATGTGTACAGGAAAGACAACTGTTGTGTGATTTAATTATTTTTGCATCACGGCAGAAGTTTCTAACCATATCCGGAACCATCTCTGTTAGCCAACTTCTTATTAGGCCCGATCACCGCGCCACCTACGGCATTTCCCTCATTTTGAATTGGCAGGCTGATTTAAGCGCCAGCAGCGGGCAAGTAACGAAACTTTAAGGTGTGTCCTGTGGTTTGAGGTAACGAATCAGAAACGGTGACAAGCTGTTAATAGAGTTTGCTAGAAATTCCGGTCAAACTAGCGTGGGGTCCTAGGCCCACGGATTGTAATGGATTTTCATAGAGTTCTAGCCAGACGGCTTTTCAACGATTGGCGCTGAAGAAGTTTTGAACACGCCCCACAGTTTGAGTGCCACAGCCTCTCGGCGTGGGATTTTTTTCAGTAGATTAGATAGTTTTCCTAGTGGGGAGGAAACTTTCGACCCTCTTTTACGATTGCCATAGGCAATTTTGACGGGTCATTCCTATTTTAGAGGCCGTTTTCCATAGTGGTAAATTTTTTAGTAGGATGGTAGTAAAAACAGTAGTATTCCCCCTACATGGAAAAGCCAAACCTATGATGGAGAAAATAGTATGAATTGCTACATTGTGCCGACTAACCATAAATTGCTGCCTTTTCCAAAATATTGCTGACTAACCATAAATTTCCGCCTTTTCCAAATATTGCTGACTAACCATAAATTGCCGCCTTTACCAAAATATTGCTGACTAACCGTAAATTGCCGCCTTTTCCAAAATATTGCTATATTACTGTCTTTTTCCGTGTAAAGAGGCGCATACTTAGCCTTTTGTTAATAAACAGGAAAAATTAAACGGGGTAATGCACTGGCCTTTTAACAAGGCGTTTTAAAGTGTTCTAATTGCGAGGCCAATACAGAATGAACATGCAAAACGAAATGTTGGAATAATACATTGGCCTTTTAACTAGGGGTCCTAAGAGACCTAATCGCGAGGCCAGTACAGATATGCCCTTACGTTCAAACGAGATTAGACCAGGTTAGGTTAGGTTTGGTTTGGTTTAGGCGAGGCGGGTGAAATTTCATGTCGGGCCTCTCAAGTAGGCGTTGGTAGTGGCCTACTTGAGAGGCCATTAGAAAATAAACATGCAAAACGGAACCGTGGACAATTACACGGGCCTCTGAACTAAGCGTTTGTAGTGGCCTACTTGAGAGGCCAGTAGAGAATAAACACGCAAAATTAAACTAGGGACAATACATGGGTCTCTTATCTATGTTTTTATCGTCGGCTACTTTGCCGTTCGTGAATAAATATTAAAAACGAAATGGAAGTATCACATTCACATTGGCCTTTAAACTAGGTGTCCTAAGTGGCCTAATTGCGAGGCCAGTGCAGATATGTCCTAACGTTCAAACTAGATAAGTATAGGCTAGGTTGGGTTAGGTTAGGTTAGGTCAGGTGTCGGCCCGCTCATCTTCGCGTCTGTAGTGGCCTGCTTGAGAGGCTGGACTATTACACGGGCCGCTCAACTAGGCGTCAGTAGTGGCCTACTTGAGAGGCCAGTAGAGAATAAACAAGCTAAATGGAATCATGGACTATTACACGGGCCGCTCAACTAGGTGTCAGTAGTGGCCTACTTGAGAGGCCAGTAGAGAATAAACAAAGAAAATGGAACCATGGACTATTACACGGGCCGCTCAACTAGGCGTCAGTAGTGGCCTACTTGAGAGGCCAGTAGAGAATAATCAAGCAAAATGGAACCATGGACTATTACACTGGCCGCTCAACTAGGTGTCAGTAGTGGCCTACTTGAGAGGCCAGTAGAGAATAAACAAAGAAAATGGAACCACGGGTACAATTACACTGGCCGCTCAACTAGGCGTCAGTAGTGGCCTACTTGAGAGGCCAGTAGAGAATAAACAAAGAAAATGGAACCACGGGTACAATTACACTGGCCGCTCAACTAGGCGTCAGTAGTGGCCTACTTGAGAGGCCAGTAGAGAATAAACAAAGAAAATGGAACCACGGGTACAATTACACTGGCCGCTCAACTAGGCGTCAGTAGTGGCCTACTTGAGAGGCCAGTAGAGAATAAACAAAGAAAATGGAACCACGGGTACAATTACACTGGCCGCTCAACTAGGCGTCAGTAGTGGCCTACTTGAGAGGCCAGTAGAGAATAAACAAAGAAAATGGAACCACGGGTACAATTACACTGGCCGCTCAACTAGGCGTCAGTAGTGGCCTACTTGAGAGACCAGTAGAGAATAAACAAAGAAAATGGAACCACGGGTACAATTACACTGGCCGCTCAACTAGGCGTCAGTAGTGGCCTACTTGAGAGGCCAGTAGAGAATAAACAAAGAAAATGGAACCACGGGTACAATTACACTGGCCGCTCAACTAGGCGTCAGTAGTGGCCTACTTGAGAGGCCAGTAGAGAATAAACAAGCTAAATGGAATCATGGACTATTACACGGGCCGCTCAACTAGGTGTCAGTAGTGGCCTACTTGAGAGGCCAGTAGAGAATAAACAAAGAAAATGGAACCATGGACTATTACACGGGCCGCTCAACTAGGCGTCAGTAGTGGCCTACTTGAGAGGCCAGTAGAGAATAATCAAGCAAAATGGAACCATGGACTATTACACGGGCCGCTCAACTAGGTGTCAGTAGTGGCCTACTTGAGAGGCCAGTAGAGAATAAACAAAGAAAATGGAACCACGGGTACAATTACACTGGCCGCTCAACTAGGCGTCAGTAGTGGCCTACTTGAGAGGCCAGTAGAGAATAAACAAAGAAAATGGAACCACGGGTACAATTACACTGGCCGCTCAACTAGGCGTCAGTAGTGGCCTACTTGAGAGGCCAGTAGAGAATAAACAAAGAAAATGGAACCACGGGTACAATTACACTGGCCGCTCAACTAGGCGTCAGTAGTGGCCTACTTGAGAGGCCAGTAGAGAATAAACAAAGAAAATGGAACCACGGGTACAATTACACTGGCCGCTCAACTAGGCGTCAGTAGTGGCCTACTTGAGAGACCAGTAGAGAATAAACAAAGAAAATGGAACCACGGGTACAATTACACTGGCCGCTCAACTAGGCGTCAGTAGTGGCCTACTTGAGAGGCCAGTAGAGAATAAACAAAGAAAATGGAACCACGGGTACAATTACACTGGCCGCTCAACTAGGCGTCAGTAGTGGCCTACTTGAGAGGCCAGTAGAGAATAAACAAAGAAAATGGAACCACGGGTACAATTACACTGGCCGCTCAACTAGGCGTCAGTAGTGGCCTACTTGAGAGGCCAGTAGAGAATAAACAAAGAAAATGGAACCACGGGTACAATTACACTGGCCGCTCAACTAGGCGTCAGTAGTGGCCTACTTGAGAGACCAGTAGAGAATAAACAAGCATAATGGAACCACGGGTACAATTACACTGGCCGCTCAACTAGGCGTCAGTAGTGGCCTACTTGAGAGGCCAGTAGAGAATAATCAAGCAAAATGGAACCATGGACTATTACACGGGCCGCTCAACTAGGCGTCAATCGTGGCTTACTTGAGAGGCCAGTAGAGAATAAACAAGCAAAATGGAATCATGGACTATTACACTGGCCGCTCAACTAGGCGTCAATAGTGGCCTACTTGAGAGGCCAGTAGAGAATAAACAAGCATAATGGAACCACGGGTACAATTACACGGGCCGCTCAACTAGGCGTCAGTAGTGGCCTACTTGAGAGGCCAGTGGAGAATAAACAAGCAAAATGGAACCATGGACTATTACACTGGCCTCTCAATTAGGCGTCAGTAGTGGCCTACTTGAGAGACCAGTAGAGAATAAACAAGCATAATGGAACCACGGGTACAATTACACTGGCCGCTCAACTAGGCGTCAGTAGTGGCCTACTTGAGAGGCCAGTAGAGAGACTATAGACACCTGCATGAGAGGCCAAGGTGTCGGGAAGTTGCTTTTGTGACATAATTTATATCTATTTTGAGCGCATTTAGAGTCCAAATGGATTTTATTTTTTGGAAATATTGTAGAGAAGATTATATTAAACGCGGTTCTGGTTCTCGAAAACCTCTTAGTGAAAAGCGATTATTATATTTCACAAAAACGTCTGTATCTACTGCTTGAATATTATGGCCTCCAAAACCGATTTAATACCCCATACATTTACACAAATTGAAAACTTTCTGCCTTTTCCAGAAGTTTTTAATTGGTCATACGACTAACTTTGAAATGCAGTTTCATACTGCGTTTAAGTCGATCAAATGGCCTACTTTGTATGCAGTTTTACACTGCATTTCCAGAACTACCCTCACTTAAACGTGTATAGTTCTACCTTGCTAGCATTAATCACTAATAATAATCATAAATTAAATATACAGTAAAACCACATGAAAGCGTTTTAGTCAGATTTTAGTTATCCATAGTATTTTTTCCCTCATCGGTTTAGCTTTTCGGTTCTAGGTAAAATACTACTATTTTTACTACTATCCTACTATATAAATTTCCCACTATCGAAGGCGGCCTCTAAAATAGGAAAGATCCATTTTGACTAGCAGGGATGGATACTATATAAAGCCTTAGTGTCCAATACTTCCTAGGATAAGAAGTTGTAACGGATTCGTGCAAGCTTTAACTAGGTTAAAGAGAACCTGTTTAAACAGGACCTCGAAGGGGGGAAATAGTTGCAGGCTACTAATAAAACTTAAAGAGGGGCAGCGTTTCTTACCAGGGCGGCTAAGGACATAGTTCCATACAAATCCTAGCAAAAAGGCTACTAAGAGGAATAAATTCAAAGTACTTGGAAATTAACAACTTTTATTTAAGCCGACTAGGCAACAAATAATCCCGGTGAACACACTGCCAAAAAAAATGAACTACTGTCCTCGTCCCGTCGTCTGCACCCCCTTTTTATCATTTAGGAGAGCTGAATGCGCATGTGCAGGCGGCGAGATAAGGGCAAAACAAAATAGGTCAAAAAAATTCCTGTAGGCCTAAAAGTGTCAACAAAAAAAGGTTAGGAACTAGATTATTTTTAAGTAGGCCTAACTGTCAAAATTAATAGAGGGTAAACAACCAAAACATAATAAACTAGAGAGGGGAGTATGATTTGATCTGTTACAAAGTCATTAACTTCTGATCACGGCAATTAAGGTGAAGCCCAAACAGTGTGGACGAGATCAGACCAACACCTTCCAGAAATTCAAAACGCATTTATTTACACCCTGTATTTGAGGTCTATAATTAGTATAGTGACGTCATCCGTTGGCAGTGTTGGGGGTTGTCCACAAAGGAAGGGGTTGGTCTGATCTCCACACTGTATATTAACTCCCAGTCTTCATATCGTTTTGTTTATTTTAATTTAAAATGGCTTTTCTTGGGCAACATCAAAAGTTAATGACTTCTTAGTCATAAACTTCTGGCAACATGAAGTCCAAACTGTAAGGGCTATTTTATTTAATTTAAACATGATGCCTGAAGTTTTTTGTCTCTTGTCAGCACGCGCAAAGCTAGATTACATAGAGACCTAGCTTTGCGCGTGCTGGCAACCGATGTTGTTACAGAGTATATACAGAATAAGCTGTGGTTCGAGATAGGGAGTTGCCGATCCTATAGCGTGAAAACTAATTTCCTCACGCGCATTCTTTATCCATGGTTGGGCTCTTTTCTAATATACTTTAAGAGGTTCAAACTAGGGCATCATCGTGTAAAATTTTGATGAATCTAAAACTAACAGCCATTTTACATTTTCTAACTTTTTAATTACACGCCATGAAAAAACCTATCACTTAAGTGAAATAATCTTTGAGATGAAAGGGTTTATTCAAGCCACGAACTTCTCTTATTTTGAATCAAAATACCCGCCTTTAAATGTCAGATTAAAAGTTTACTTGATGATGCCCTAGTTTGAACCTTTTAAATTATATTAGAAAAGAGAACAACCATCAGAGAAAATCCGTTGGCGAGTGGCGGATGTTTGCCCGAAGTATGTTTTCACTTCTGGCATAAAGATAAAAATTAAATTTAAAACTAAATAAAATAGCAAGAACAAAACCCGAGTTATTGCCTCTCACAAGTCATGAAATCCATCAGCTTAAAGAAAATTATTATTTCAGCTTGAATGACAATCTCGCTCAGTATAAACAGTTCAATTGATATGGGACGAAAAAAACTGACTTGACGAAAAACTCACAATACTATCGAGATTTCGACAAAAAGATATTTGAACGTGCATTTATTTAAACACGAAGCATAAAAATATTGCAAGTGTTACAAGTACCATGAGATATTTCCAACAGATATGACTATAAAATAAGGCGCCTTACCTTTGAACCATTTAAATGCAACATCTATTTAAAGAAAATTCTATTCCATTTCAATGCTTCCATTCAAATGCAAAGTTTGTGAATTTCGTTCCCGAACTCGCGGGAATTTAAAGCAGCATGTCGCTACTCACAGTGATGAGCGTCCATTCAAATGCGATATTTGCGATTACCGCACCCGAAAACGCGGGAATTTAAAGCGGCATGTCGCGGCTCACAGTGATGAGCGTCCATTCAAATGCGATATTTGCGATTACAGTGGCCGAACACGCAAAGATTTAAAGCAGCATGTCGCTACTCACAGTGATGAGCGTCCATTCAAATGCGATATTTGTGATTATCGTGCCAGAAGGCCAGACGATTTAAAGAAACATGTTTTGACCCACAGTGATGAGCGTCCATTCAAATGCGATATTTGTGAATATCGTGCCCGAAGGCCAGAAGATTTAAGGAGACATGTGGCGACTCACAGCGATGAGCGTCCATTCAAATGCGGTATTTGCGAATATCGTGCCAGAAGGCCAGACGATTTAAAGAAACATGCCACGACTCACAGTGATGAGCGTACTTTCAAATGCGATCTTTGCGAGTTTCGTGCCCGAAGGCGGTATGTTTTAAAGAAACATCTCACCAGTCACAGTGATGAGCGTCCGTTCAAATGCCATATTTGTGAATATCGTGGAAAAACGCCAGAGAATTTAAAGAGACATGTCGCGACTCACAGAGACGAGCGTCCGTTCAAGTGTCCTTTTTGTGATTTTGCAGCCAAATTGAAGCAGTATTTAAGAGTTCACATTGCTAGACGTCATTCATCAAAATCTGGAACTAATCGAAAAATTAAGAAATCTGTCGCGTCAAAACTGAAGAACAAATACTCTCAATCAAAGTGTATTCGGAAATGCCGATTTTGTGTAAAAGTTTTCAATCGTCGCGATTCTTTAATTTGCCACGAAAATATTTGTCGAAGCAGCAAGGATGAACATATTTCCACGAAAGGCCACGCTGGTAAAACCAATCAGCGAAACATGGAATCGAATTTGTCAGATTCAAACCAAGATCAGTCAGAAAGTAGATCAACAACTGATGTTGCAGACTTTGTGTTGCCTTTAAAACTCAAATCAAACGACAAACGAGGAAATTCGCAGCCAAAACGAAGTGTACCAAATATAAACCATGATTCTCTTAATGACTTTGATCAGTCAAATGAAGTGGAAATTCATTCTGAATCAGATCCCGATGAACCCAGTAACACGAGAGAGTCCAATTGTACCCGTTCACAACGTATCGGTTCTAACTTCAACCAAGGGCTTTCTTTGAATACTTGCACATCTAAGCGTAAATTTAATACCTCTGAAGAAATTAAGAAAGAACCAGAACCTGCATCGAGTGCTAATTTCAGTTCAGAGTTTGACATAAATTGTGTCAAATTGGAAAACGAAGCTGCAATGCCTCTTTCAGCTAACGAAGCGATTTACGGCCCAGAGTCTGAAGCATCGAGGCGGGAATCAAGTGTAAAATGGGAAGAACCAATTGATCACCTGAAGAATGAGTTTGGTTTTCACAACAATGACGCTGTTGACCAAGACGCTCGGTTTATCAACAAACCGTGTTCCATTATTTTGACAAAATTGGAAGATTCGGGGAATTATCTTGGATGTTATTACGTTAGAATGAAAGAACCACCTTATGTTTACGAGGCTGTTAAAGTTAATTTGAATCCCCTCATTTAATTCATTTTAATCTACTGTTATGTCTGTTTTCCATTTGAGTAATCGTTGCAATTTCATTGCTATCATTTTATTTCAACAATTCGCGAGTGTTTTTTACTTTGTTTTCAAATAAAGTTACTCCAATTGATGAATTGTGTTAAAATCTTCCTAGTTGCGCTTAGAATCATCGTCTTAAGGAAAATAAAACCACGGCTATCTTAAGAAATGGTGGCCATAAAAGTTAAAATTTCTCCTTAAAGGGAGGGTGAAGTGGAAAATAAAATGACTTTTTTATCGATTCTTCTACTAATTATAAGACCAGTCTGCATAGTGAAACATTCAGGAAACATTTCCTAAATGATTTTAAAATTCATATTAGGTTCAGATTTTAAGGATAATTTTAAATAAGGACTTCCAACCAATCGCGTGACGCCCTACCTTTTTGTTAACAAAATTCTCGTGGCACGTTCCGTATCGAATGAAATTTATCACGACATTTCAAAGAAATTGCGCGCGACGTGACAATCGTGGCGCGAGACATGGAGCGTGCAACGAGAATTTTGTTAACAAAAAGGCAGGGCGTTGTGATTTGTTGGAAGTCCTTATTTCGAATTATCCATAAAATCTGAACCTAATTTGAATTTTAAAATCACGCAGAAGCAGTTTTGATGCTTCACTATACAGACTGGTCTTATAATTAGTAGAAGAATCGATAAAAAATCACTTGTTTTTCTACTTCACCCTCCCTTTAATGGAATATCGTCCGCGTGTTTCAACCAATTACACTAATACCGGTTTAACTATATCCTGTAGACAACTTTTAGGGTTCAACTTGCCCCATTATTTTTAAAATGGCGGCCGGCCCGGATAAGTAAAAAAAGTGCCCTTACAGGCTGTGGCGCTATTTGTTAATTAGAATTTGAAATCAATCATTTAACTGGTTTTTCAGTCGAAGACTAATTTGCGTTATTTTGAGTCAGTTCAATAATTGTCTTGCTACGGAATTCCCCTGTTGGATTCCGATGTTTTGAGGAGAACTATCGTCCGTAATAAAAAGATATTGTAATAAGAAAGGCGCTTGATTGCTCTTTCTCGGTTTACATCAACCTTTTCGAAAAAGTCGGCTCAAAATAAATTGTCCGCTAGGTTGATTCTTTTTTTCGCTCGATATCAGAAGATATTCAATTCTTTCGAGAATACGAAACGCAAATGAAATAATAGATCAGTATTCTCTTCCCTGCAAACCACGTGACAATTTCAATCATACACGGATTGCCAAACGTATAATTATGGTAGGTAAAGCACGCATGCGCCACTCACATATAAATAGGCTACGTATTTACCATTTATTTGTAATCAGTTTTAAAATACTAAGCTTTTGGACACACAAAAATAACCAATGAAATGGTTTGTTTATATATATATAAAATTTGTTTGCGTTCTGAACTTCAAGCGAAAAAATATCAATTGAATTTCTCCATAGATATTGTATGCGGTGACCTTTGACCCCAAATATATCGGATGCAGTTTTTCAAATTGGGCTTTAGAAATTTCATAAATATAAAAAAAAATTCTATCTATCGTTGAAACTGAAGTCTTCATTATAAATTAAAAACCTATATCTTTGAATTTAGTACAATCAGGAATACATAAAGCTAATAGGAATCATTGTGTAGCGATTTTCTCAACTTATCTAGGCGGTTTTTGTGGGAAGAGCTAGACTAATCATTATGTTTGACGAATTTTACTTCGCGAACAATCTCCCTTCTTCTTGAACCAAGCTCACGCAACCGACCTCGCGTTTGCTATCAACCAAAGAAATCGCAGTTAGAAAGGCGTCCGAGTTATGTCGCGTGACGTATAGTTCACAAGCCCCGCCCACACAACAACTCTTCACGTAATGAAAGGATTATACATACTACGTTTTATGTGCTTATTTCTATCGTGAACGCTGGACCTCTAAATCTATAATTTAGTAAATAATGCAATTATTTAAATTTATTTAAATCCACGTTAATAAAAATTAGTAAATAATGCAATTATTTAAATTTATTTAATCCACGTTAATATAATTTAATAAATAATGCGGTTAATTTAATTCGCGTTAATATAATTTAGTAAATAATGCGGTTAATTTAATTCACTTGAATATAATTTAGTAAATCATGCGGTTAATTTAATTCAGGTTAATATAATTTAGTAAATGATGCGGTTAATTTAATTTACTTTAATATAATTTAGTCAATAATGCAGATATTTAGTATAATTCACTTAACTGCATTATATACTAAATTATATTTATTTAACTTATATAATTCAGTTGAAAATAATTTAGTAAATAATGCAGTTATTTAAAAAATTCTCTTATTTAATCGAATTAATTCACTTTAATATAATTTAACCATGGCATATTACTCCTAGCTTTCAAAGGTCGAACAAGAAAAAAAATTATTAAAGACGGTATAAAGGATTTTTTTTTGCTCCAGTGAGGTTGACGAGCTAGGGCTTGTATAGCCTTACAGCTCCAAATATAATATAGGTAGATAATAATATAATAATAATACAATAATATAATAATAATACAATAATATAATAATAATATAATAATAATATAATAATAATATAATAATAAAATATAGGTTAGATAATGTGAGAACTCAAATGCCCAAAAATTTCTTAACTCCAGTTTTAAAATGAATTATTGATAATGTGAACAAGGATGTAAACAGCACACTAGGCTCACTAGCTAGCAGCCTAGCACACACAGTTAAAAGGTACAGACATTCTAACCTAACCATAATCAACTTAAATCAAGTCTCTTTTCTGATTAAATGTCCAAAAACGTATTTGCTTCTTTCCGTTCCAGCTCTTAAATTTTTACGGCAGGGCCGGAAATAAGAAAAATTTCTTATAGGACATGTGTCCAGGGCCGGAAATAAGAAAAATTTCTTATAGGACACGTGTCCAGTGACCCCCTGTTTGACTGGAAATTTTATAGGACATTGTCCACTGGATTGTGCAAAAATAGTGTCGCATCTCCATAGTCAAGCTATCAAAACTTGGGAAAATTTATTGGTCAAACTGTCCAGTGAACCCTTAGTTTTTGAAAAAATTATGGGACAATTTAAAATTTTATTGGACAATGTCCAGTGTCCTGTGCTTATTTCCGGCCCTGCATGTGTCCAGTGACCCCCTGTTTGACTGGGAAATTTATAGGACATTTTCCACTGGAGTTTGCAAAAATAGTGTCGGATCTTCATAGTCAAGGTATCAAAACTTGGGAAAATTTATTGGTCAAAATGTCCAGTGACCCCCTTAGTTTTTGAAAAAATTATGGGACATTTTAAAATTTTATTGGACAATGTCCAGTGTCCTGTGCTTATTTCCGGCCCTGTTTCACGGTAGAGTAGGGCGTCGTCTGCTTGGCACTCTGCTCTGAAAAACAACTTTGTTTTTGTGTTGCGCTGTTGGATGCATACGTTATCTAATCTTAGAGCTTGAAATTCAAGGTAATTTTGATTATTTGAATATTATAATCTAAATATTCATCAAATTCCCCGAGATTAATGGCCATGCCTCTTTGTCTGACTTCTTAACTAAATTAATATGACGCAACTATACGTAAAAAAAGGCCAATATTGGTCGCGCTGATAATTACTAGTAAATCAGTCTATCCATGCTTAAATAACGCAGATTGGGGTAATTTTGAAAACTTAAAATTAAACATACTTAAACTTAAAATTAATCAATGAAAGCTGGAAAGCACAAATACTAAATATGAGGCTTTCGTTTAAAACCGTTTTCAAATCAAACAAACGTATAGTTATATCATGACGGCTACAACAAGATGGTTATCTGTAAAATATTTTCCCATGTTATTTCTATGGGAAATTTTCGAGGTTTTCGTCAAAATCTATTTTTTATCTATTATTTTTATGGAAAAGAAAACCACCCTTAGCAACTTTATTTTTTATAAACTAAACTAATGGATGGATCTCTTTGAAATTTTAACCACATATTGAGGGCCCGAATTGTAGTTCTGTGGAATTTTTTCAAAGCAGTTAATACGATACAAAAAAAAGTTATAACCAATCAAAAAACCATCCTTATACATTAAAGTCGGTATGAAGTCTTATCTAAGAGAGCTATCGCTCTCCTAGAATTTATCGGACCCTGCAGTTTGCAAAACCTATACATAGTTTACAGGCATGGAACGTTGTTACCATTAACACGAGGACGGAGACCAGGTCACCACTCACCAAGCGACATAGAGCGTAAAATCGTCTGCTATTTTCAGCTCTAAGTTGCCTGGTCTCCTTGTGCAAATCGTATGACTCCTCCTTGCGTGTAAACTATGTGTACAGGAAAGACAACTGTTGTGTGATTTAATTATTTTTGCATCACGGCAATTAAGGTGAAGCCCAAACAGTGTGGACGAGATCAGACCAACACCTTCCAGAAATTCAAAACGCATTTATTTACACCCTGTATTTGAGGTCTATAATTAGTATAGTGACGTCATCCGTTGGCAGTGTTGGGGGTTGTCCACAAAGGAAGGGGTTGGTCTGATCTCCACACTGTATATTAACTCTCCCAGTCTTCATATCGTTTTGTTTATTGTAATTTAAAATGGCTTTTCTTGGGCAACATCAAAAGTTAATGACTTCTTAGTCATAAACTTCTGGCAACATGAAGTCCAAACTGTAAGGGCTATTTTATTTAATTTAAACATGATGCCTGAAGTGAATACATGCTTCAGGCAAATATCCGCCATTCTCCAGTGGATTTCCTCCGATGCATGGGCTCTTTTCTGATATACTTTAAGAGGTTCAAACTAGGGCATCATCGTGTAAAATTTTGATGACTCTAAAACTAACAGCCATTTACATTTTCTAACTTTTTAATTACACGCGATGAAAAAAACTATCACTTAAGAGAAATAATCTTTGAGATGGAGGGGTTTATTCAAGCCACGAACTTCTCTTAATTTGAATCAAAATACCCGCCTTTAAATGTCAGATTAAAAGTTTACTTGATGATGCCCTAGTTTGAACCTTTTAAAGTATATTAGAAAAGAGAACAACCATCAGAGAAAATCCGTTGGTGAGTGGCGGATGTTTGCCCGAAGTATGTTTTCACTTCTGGCATCATGATAGAAATTAAATTTAAAACTAAATAAAATAGCAAGAACAAAACCCGAGTTATTGCCTCTTACAAGTCATGAAATCATTCACCTCAAAGAAAATTGTTATTTCAGCTTGAATCACAAACTCGCTCAGTATAAACAGTTCAATTGATATGGGACGAAAAAAACTGATTTGACGAAAAACTCACAATACTATCGAGATTTCGACAAAAAAGATATTTGAACTAAAATATTGCAAGTGTTACAAGTACCATGAGATATTTCCAACAGATAGGACTATAAAATAAGGCACCTTACCTTTGAACCATTTAAATGCAACATCTACTTAAAGAAAATTCTAAAGAGAGAAAGCTTCCCTTCAAATGCGATCTTTGCGATTACCGCGCCCGAACAAGCCAGACTTTAAAGCAGCATGTCGCTACTCACAGTGATGAGCGTCCATTCAAATGCGATCTTTGCGATTACCGCGCCCGAACAAGCCAGACTTTAAAGCAGCATGTCGCTACTCACAGTGATGAGCGTCCATTCAAATGCGATATTTGCGATTACTGCGCCCGAACTCGCTCGAACTTAAAGCAGCATGTCGTGGCTCACAGTGATGAGCGTCCATTCAAATGCGATATTTGCGATTATCGCGCTCGAACTCGCTCGAAGTTAAAGCAGCATGTCGTGGCTCACAGTGATGAGCGTCCATTCAAATGCGATAATTGCGATTACCGCACCCGAACAAGCCAGACTTTAAAGCAGCATGTCGCGGCTCACAGCGATGAGCGTCCATTCAAATGCGATCTTTGCGATTACCGCGCCCGAACAAGCCAGACTTTAAAGCAGCATGTCGCTACTCACAGTGATGAGCGTCCATTCAAATGCGATATTTGTGATTATCGTGCCAGAAGGCCAGACGATATAAAGAAGCATGTTTTGACCCACAGTGATGTGCGTAAATTTAAGTGCGATATTTGTGAATATCGTGGCCGAAGGCCTGAAGATTTAAGGAGACATGTTGCGACTCACAGCGATGAGCGTCCATTCAAATGCGATATTTGTGATTATCGTACAAAATTTCGGTCGAATTTAAAGAAACACGTCTTGACTCACAGTGATCACCGTCCTTTCAAATGCGACATTTGCGATTACTGCACCCGAACTCGAACGAATTTGAAGAACCATGTCACGTCTCACAGTGATGAGCGTCCATTCAAATGCCATATTTGTGAATATCGTGCCCCAACGCGTTGGTGTTTGAAGAACCACGTAGCGACTCACAGTGATGCGCGTCCATTCCAATGCGATATTTGCGATTACCGCACTCGTACTCGGGTGCATTTAAAGATACACGTCGCGACTCACAGTGACGAGTGTCCGTTCAAGTGTTCTTTTTGTGATTTTGCAGCCAAAATAAAGCAGGGTTTAAGAGCTCACATTGTTAGACGTCATCCATCAAAATCTGGAGTTGAACGAAAAATTAAGAAAACTGTCGCGACGAAGTCAAAACGGAAAAACAAATACGACCAATCAAAGTTTACTCGGAAATGCCGATTTTGTGTAAAAGTTTTCAATCGTCGAGAGTCTTTAATCTCCCACGAAAACTATTGTCGAAAATTCAAGGGTGAACGTATTTCTAAGATAGACTATTCTGAAAAACCAAATCAGGGAAACATGGAAGCGAATTTGTCAGATTCTACCCAAGATCAGTCAGAAAGTAGATCAACTGATGTTGCAGACTTTGTGTTCCCATTAAAACTCAAACCAGACGACAGAAGTGGAAGTTCGCAACCAGAACGAAGTGTGCCAAATATAAACCATGATTCGCTTAATGGAAATGATCAGTCAATAGAAGTCGAGATACATTCAGAATCAGATCCAGATGAACCCAGAAACGCGAGAGAGTCTAATTGTACTCATTCAGAACATATCGGTGCTAACTTCAACCAAGGAATTTCTTTGAATACTTGGCCATCCAAGTGCAAGTTTAATACTATAAGGCCAACCATAACCGCTGATGAAATTAAGAAAGAACCAGAACCTGCATCGAGTGCTAATTTCAGTTCAGAGTTTGACATAAATTGTGTCAAATTAGAAAACGAAGCTGCAATGCCTTTTCGAGATAACGAAGCTGCAATGCCTTTTCTAGATAACGAAGCTGCAGTGCCTTTTCTAGATAACGAAGCTGCAATGCCTTTTCTAGATAACGAAGCTGCAATGCCTTTTCTAGATAACGAAGCGATTTACGGCCCAGATTCTGAAGCATCGAGGCGGGAATTAAGTTTAAAATGGGAAGAACCAATTGATCACCTGAAGAATGAGTTTGGTTTTCACAACAATGACGCTGTTGACCAAGACGCTCGGTTTATCAACAAACCGTGTTCCATTATTTTGACAAAATTGGAAAATTCGGGGAATTATCTTGGATGTTATTACGTCAGAATGAAAGAACCACCTTATGTTTACGAGGTGGTTAAAGTTAATTTGAATCCCCTCATTTAATTCATTTTAATCTACTGTTATGTCTGTTTTCCATTTGAGTAATCATTTCAATTTCATTGCTATCATTTTTTCAACAATACGCGAGTGTTTCTTACTTTGTTTCCAAATAAAGTTACTCCATTTGATGAATTGTGTTTAAATCTTCCTAGTTGCGCTTAGAATCAACGTCTTAAGGTAAATAAAACCATGGCTATCTTAAGAAATGGTGGCCATAAAAGTAAAATTTCTCCTTAAAGCGAGGGTGAAGTGGAAATTAAAGCGACTTTTTTTTATCGATTCTTCTTCTTATTACAAGACCAGTCTGCATAGTGAAACATTCAGGAAACATTTCCTAAATGATTTTAAAATTCATATTAGGTTCAGATTTTAAGGATAATTTTAAATAAGGACTTCCAACCAATCGCGTGACGCCCTACCTTTTTGTTAACAAAATTCTCGTGGCACGTTCCGTATCGAATGAAATTTATCACGACATTGCAAAAACATTGCGCGCGACGTGACAATCGTGGCGCGAGACATGGAGCGTGCAACGAGAATTTTGTTAACAAAAAGGGCGGGCGTTATGTGATTGGTTGGAAGTCCTTATTTGAAATTATCCATAAAATCTGAACCTAATTAATAAAAACTGTCATTGTAGACAAAGACCGGAAAGTGTAAAAGATAAGTTTAGAAAATTAAATGCCTGAAGAAACAGATATTCAAATTTTCACTTTTGAAGACATGATTATAAAACATCAATTATTTTAAAAACTTCTTATCATACTTTTTTTCACCAAAATTACTTCAGAACAATATTTTAACAAGTGTTATGCGCATCATTTTAAAAATAGTACGTGTTACATTTCATTTTCTATCAAAAATTTACAATTAGGTAGAGATTCGGCCCTATAAAGAGTATAAAATGGACAGAAAATCGTTGAGAGCTGATAAAATAAAACCGTATTAAAACTTAACAAAACGTATTCTTCAATTGTAATGTTTTCGAAGTATTAAATATTAACGTGCTGTATAGCTCTCAAAGATCACGATCAATCTACAGATCTTTTCGACACAAATAACTAAATCACAATGAAAAGGCCTATTTTACTTTCCGCTTCGCAATATTTCCAATTTTAAAATAAAAAAATTTAAACTCTTCAAGAGAAATCATTTCAGATATCCAAGTATTTGAATATCCTAATAGCAAGTGTTCGTCGAAAGTAAAACCTAGTATCAAGATAGTATCCCTTAAATTCTTCTAGGTGCCATTTTTACTTGAACTACTATTGAGAACAAAATGCTTGGGTAAACATTGCTGAAAAATATTTTGGGAAAATGAAATTGTGGTGAAAAAAAGTAAGATAAGAATTTTTTAAAATAATTGATGTTTTATAACCATGTCTTCAAAAGTGAAAATTTGAATATCTGTTTCTTCAGGCATTTAATTTTCTAAACTTATCTTTTACACTTTCCGGTCTTTGTCTACAATGACAGTTTTTATTAATATCTGTTACTTCAGTCTTCATATTAACTAAAATTGTTTAGAAAACACAGGAGAGAAAAAGCTTTATTACCAGCCGTCGTTAATCCGCTTAATTATCTGCCGTCGGTAATCTAGCTTAATTACCAGTCGTCGGTAATCTAACTTAATTACCAGTCGTAGGTAATCTAGCTTAATTACCAGTCGTCGGTAATCTAGCTTAATTTCCAGTCGTAGGTAATCTTGTTAACTTAATATATATGTGTGGGGTCTTATTCCAACTTAACTTGTTAGCTAACACAAGCTTAGGTTCTCTTGTTTTTTAACCACTACGAAAATTGGACCAAATAGCCTTAACCGTGCTATTATCATAAACTGACTCTTATCCATGCTAAAATATCGCAGATTGGAATGGTTTTAAAAATTTTAAATTAAACACACTTAGAGTTAATTATAGTTAATGAAAATCGCCTAGCGCCAAGTAAAATGTTGTACCTTTCATTTAAAACCGTTTTCAAGTCTAACAAATGTATAGTTATGTCTATAAGTGCCTGGACAAAATGGCTGTTTGCGAAAAAAATCCCATGTTATTTCTATGGGAAATTTCCAGTTTTTCGTCAAAAGGGCTGATTAATTTTATGGAAATGAAAACCACCCTTAGCAACTTTATTTTTTATAAAAAAAACTAATTAATGGATCTCTTGGAAATTTTAACCACATATTGTGGGCCAGAATTGTAGTTCTGTGGATATTTTTCAAAACAGTTAATACAATACAAAAAAAGTTACATCCAAACAAAAAACCCTCCTTATACATTAAGAGCAGTATGAAGTCTTATCTAAGAGAGCTACCGCTCTCATAGAATTTGAATTTTAAATTCATGCAGTAGCAGTTTTGGATGTTTCACTATGCAGACTGGTCTTATAATTAGTAGAAGAATCGATAAAAAATCACTTGATTTTCTACTTCACCCTCCCTTTAATGGAATATCGTCCGCGTGTTTCAACCAATTACAATACCGTTTTACTATAACCTGTAGACAACTTTTAGGGTTCAACTTGCCCCATTATTTTTAAAATGGCGGCCGGCCCGGATAAGTAAAAAAAGTGCCCTTACAGGCTGTGGCGCTATTTGTTAATTAGAATTTGAAATCAATCATTTAACTGGTTTTTCAGTCGAAGACGAATTTGAGTTATTTTGAGTCAGTTCAATAATTGTCTTGCTACGGAATTCCCCTGTTGGATTCCGATGTTTTGAGGAGAACTATCGTCCGTAATAAAAAGATATTGTAATAAGAAAGGCGCTTGATTGCTCTTTCTCGGTTTACATCTTTGTTACAATGGTATGCTATCGATTGGGCGTGTTATCAAAACAGCATTGTTCAAAACGGCTTTTTCATAAACGCGTTTGCCATTATAGCCATTTCTCGTTTTAGCGCATTTTGATTACAGCGTTTATATCTTGAGCGTTGTTTCGTACGCTTTTTCCAAAATATTGTTGTTTATCTTCATTGACTTCCCAAAATAATATGCCTTTTCGAAAAAATTATATTTTATAGTTACTTCCGATATAACATTACTCCTTTTTGCATAATATTGTTCTTTGTTCTACATACTTAATATAATAGAGCAATCCCAGTTTGGGCGGAAACAGCAACCGCTGTTTTGATTCCACGCGGTTTTGCAAACCGCTGTTTTGGGAACCGCTTTATTCCAAAACGCTCTTTTGAAAACCGCTCAACTACCCGTGAACCGTTACAATACCCTAGAGGGGAACGTCAACCAAGGCATTCGCATTTCTCGAATAAAGAAGAAGCGCAGGCTGAAAGTGCGAAAAGAGAAAGACAGCGCGACCAAGTGATATACCTTTTCGAAAAAGTCGGCTCAAAATAAATTGTCCGCTAGGTTGATTCTTTTTTTTCGCTCGATATCAGAAGGCATTCAATTCTTTCAAGAATACGAAACTCAAATGAAATAATAGATCAGAATTCTCTTCCCTGCAAACCACATGACAATTTCTTAGCTGCTATAATTTCAATCATACACGGATTGCTAAACGTATAATTATAGTAGGTAAAGCACGCATGCGCCGCTCACAGGGTAGGCTACATATTAACCATTTGTATTCAGTTTGAAAATACTCAGGTTTGGGGCACTTTTTGAAGTTGAAACCACAAAAATAACCAATGAAATTATGTATAACAAAAATTTGTTTGCGTTTTGAACTTCAAGCTAAAAGATGTCAATTGAATTTCTCCATAGATATTGTATGCGGTGACCTTTGACCCCAAATATATCGGATGCAGTTTTTCAAATTGGGCTTTAGAAATTTCATAAATATAAAAAAAATTCTATCTATCGTTGAAACTGAAGTCTTCATTATAAATTAAAAACCTATATCTTTGAATTTAGTACAATCAGGAATACATAAAGCTAATAGGAATCATTGTGTAGCGATTTTCTCAACTTATCTAGGCGGTTTTTGTGGGAAGAGCTAGACTAATCATTATGTTTGACGAATTTTACTTCGCGAACAATCTCCCTTCTTCTTGAACCAAGCTCACGCAACCGACCTCGCGTTTGCTATCAACCAAAGAAATCGCAGTTAGAAAGGCGTCCGAGTTATGTCGCGTCACTCGCGTGACGTATAGTTCACAAGCCCCGCCCACACAACAACTCTTCACGTAATGAAAGGATTATACATACTACGTTTTATGTGCTTATTTCTATCGTGAACGCTGGACCTCTAAATCTATAATTTAGTAAATAATGCAATTATTTAAATTTATTTAAATCCACGTTAATATAAATTAGTAAATAATGCAATTATTTAAATTTATTTAATCCACGTTAATATAATTTAATAAATAATGCGGTTAATTTAATTCGCGTTAATATAATTTAGTAAATAATGCGGTTAATTTAATTCACTTGAATATAATTTAGTAAATCATGCGGTTAATTTAATTCAGGTTAATATAATTTAGTAAATGATGCGGTTAATTTAATTTACTTTAATATAATTTAGTCAATAATGCAGTTATTTAGTATAATTCACTTAACTGAATTATATACTAAATTATATTTATTTAACTTATATAATTCAGTTGAAAATAATTTAGTAAATAATGCAGTTATTAGCTCCAAATATAATATAGGTAGATAATAATATAATAATATAATAATAATATAATAATAAAATATAGGTTAGATAATGTGAGAACTCAAATGCCCAAAAATTTCTTAACTCCAGTTTTAAAATGAATTATTGATAATGTGAACAAGGATGTAAACAGCACACTAGGCTCACAAGCTAGCAGCCTAGCACACACAGTTAAAAGGTACAGACATTCTAACCTAACCAGTCCATAATCAACTTAAATCAAGTCTCTTTTCTGATTAAATGTCCAAAAACGTATTTGCTTCTTTCCGTACCAGCTCTTAAATTTTTACGGTAGAGTAGGGCGTCGTCTGCTTGGCACTCTGCTCTGAAAAACAACTTTGTTTTTGTGTTGCGCCGTTGGATGCATACGTTATCTAATCTTAGAGCTTGAAATTCAAGGTAATTTTGAATATTATAATCTAAATATTCATCAAATTCCCCGAGATTAATGGCCTTGTCTCTTTGTCTGACTTCTTAACTAAATTAATCGGACCCTGCAGTTTGCAAATCCTATACATAGTTTACAGGTATGGAACGTTGTTACCATTAACACGAGGACGGAGACCAGGTCACCACTCACCAAGCGACATAGAGCGTAAAATCGTCTGCTATTTTCAGCTCTAAGTTGCCTGGTCTCCTTGTGCAAATCCTATGAATCCTCCTTGTGTGTAAACTATGTGTACTGGAAAGACAACTGTTGTATGATTTAATTATTTTTGCATCACGGCAATTAAGGTGAAGCCCAAACAGTGTGGACGAGATCAGACCAACACCTTCGAAAAGTTCAAAACGTATTTATTTACATCCTGTATTTGAGGTCTAGGCAAATTAGTATAGTGACTAGGGATGCACCGATATGGGTACAGCCGATATATCGGAAATTCGTAGCCGATATATATCGGCCGATATTATCGGCCCATAAAAAAATAATATTTCTCCATGTATATCGTTTCCAAGAGTGGAATCAACATTATTTAGGACCATTTACGTTTCTACTTTGTTTAATTAGAGGCATGTGTCACATTTCTTTTGTTAAATGTGGTACCGCTACATATTATAGCCTTAACCGCCTTCCTTAAAAATGATGTGGTCTAAGTTAAATCCTTGCTTGATTAAAGTAAAAATGCAGCTTCTTTCTTTGTTCAACGAGAAGTAGCGTTATAAGCAAACTTAGGGACCACAAGTGAAAAGTTCAAGTTGTACATTAGTGGCACGTACCAAACGCATTAGAGAGCGTCAGTGTCGACTTTGATTGTTTGCGGGAGGTATGGGAAACTAGGGAAATTACTTAATCATAGTCGTGAACAACGGGGTAAAACTGACCATGTGGAAAACCTTGCATTTTTAAAGAGAAATGTTAAATTGTGGGATTAAATTTTGTAAAGTTTTTCCCGGAAATATCGGTTTACATGAAGCCGATATTGGCCGATACCGATATCAAAAAGATAGGCCGATGTATCGGTAACCGATATATCGGTCCATCCCTAATAGTGACGTCATCCGTTGGCAGTGTTGGGGGTTGTACACGTAGGAAGGGGTTGGTCTGATCTCCACACTGTATATTAACTCTCCCAGTCTTCATATCGTTTTGTTTATTTTAATTTAAAATGGCTTTTCTTGGGCAACATCAAAAGTTAATGACTTCTTAAGTTAATAAACTTCTGGCAACATGAAGTCCAAACTGTAAGGGCTATTTTTTTAATTTAAACATGATGCCTGAAGTGAATACGTGCTTCAGGCAAATATCCGTCATTCTCCAGTGGATTTGCTCCGATGGTTGGGCTCTTTTCTAATATACTTTAAGAGGTTCAAACTAGGGCATCATCGTGTAAAATTTTGATGAATCTAAAACTAACAGCCATTTTACATTTTCTAACTTTTTAATTACACGCGATGAAAAAAACTATCACTTAAGAGAAATAATCTTTGAGATGGAGGGGTTTATTCAAGCCACGAACTTCTCTTAATTTGAATCAAAATACCCGCCTTTAAATGTCAGATTAAAAGTTTACTTGATGATGCCCTAGTTTGAACCTTTTAAGATATATTAGAAAAGAGAACAACCATCAGAGAAAATCCGTTGGTGAGTGGCGGATGTTTGCCCGAAGTATGTTTTCACTTCTGGCATCATGATAAAAATTAAATTTAAAACTAAATAAAATAACAAGAACAAAACCCGAGTTATTGCCTCTTACAAGTCATGAAATCCATCAGCTTAAAGAAAATTATTATTTCAGCTTGATAACAATCTCGCTCAGTATAAACAGTTCAATTGATATGGGACGAAAAAAACTGACTTGACGAAAAACTCACAATACTATCGAGATTTCGACAAAAAAGATATTTGAATGTGCATTTATTTAAACACGAAGCATAAAAATATTGCAAGTGTTACAAGTACCATGAGATATTTGCAACATATATGACTATAAAATAAGGCACCTTACCTTTGAACCATTTAAATGCAACATCTACTTAAAGAAAATTCTAAAGAGAGAAAGCTTCCATTCAAACGCGATATTTGTGAATTTCGTTCCCGAACTCGCGGGAATTTAAAGCAGCATGTCGCGGCTCACAGCGATGAGCGTCCATTCAAATGCGATATTTGCGATTATCGCGCTCGAACTCGTGGGAATTTAGCGGACCATGTCGCGACTCACAGTGATGAGTGTCCATTCAAATGCGATGTTTGCGATTACCGCACCCGAACTCGCGGGAATTTAAAGCGGCATGTCGCGGCTCACAGTGATGAGCGTCCTTTCAAATGCGATATTTGTGATTTTCGTACAAAATTTCGGTCGAATTTAAAGAAACACGTCTTGACTCACAGTGATGAGCGTCCTTTCAAATGCGATATTTGCGATTACCGCGCCCGAACATGCGGGACTTTGAAGACGCATGTCGTGTCTCATAGTGATGAGCGTCCGTTCAAATGCAACATTTGCGATTACCGCGCCCGAACTCGCTCCAATTTAAAGCAGCATGTCTTGGCGCACAGTGATGAACGTCCTTTCAAATGCGATATTTGTGATTATCGTACAAAATTTTGGTCGAATTTAAAGCAGCATGTCTTGACTCACAGTGATCAGCGTCCTTTCAAATGCGATATTTGTGATTATCGTACAAAATTTCGGTCGAGTTTAAAGAGACACGTATTGACTCACAGTGATGAGCGTCCATTCAAATGCGGTATTTGCGAATATCGTGCCCGAAAAGCAGAAGATTTAAAGAACCATGTAGCGACTCACAGAGACGAGCGCCCGTTCAAGTGTCCTTTTTGTGATTTTGCAGCCAAAATAAAGCATGCTTTAAGAGCTCACATTTCTAGACTTCACTCATCAAAATATGTAATTGAACGAAAAATTAAGAAAACTGTCGCGACGAAGTCAAAACGGAAAAACAAATACGACCAATCAAAGTTGACTCGGAAATGCCGATTTTGTCGAAATGCTTTCAATCGTCGAGAGTCTTTAATTTCCCACGAAAACTATTGTCGAAAATTCAAGGGTGAACGTTTTTCCATGAAAGATAACGCTGAGAAACCAAATCAGGGAAACGTGGAAGCGAATTCGTCAGATTCTAACAAAGTTCAGTCAGAAAGTAGATCAACTGGTGTAGCTGACTTTGTGTTGCCTTTAAAACTCAAATCAGTCGACAAACGAGAAAGTTCTCAGCCAAAACGAATAGTGTCAAATATAATCCATGATTCGCTTAATGAAAGTGATCAGTCAAATGAAGTCGAAATTCATTCTGAATCAGATCCCGATGAACCCAGAAACACGAGAGAGTCTAATCCTTCTCATTCACAACGTATCGGTTCTAATTTGAACCAAGGGATTTCTTTGAATTCTCGGCCATCTAAGCGTAAATTTAATACTATATGTCCAACCATAACCTCTGAAGAAATTAAGAAAGAACCAGAACCTGTATCGAGTGCTAATTTTAGTTCAGAGTTTGACATAAATTGTGTCAAATTGGAAAACGAAGCTGCAACGCCTCTTTCAGCTAACGAAGCGATTTACGGCCCAGAGTCTGAAGCATCTAGGTTGGAATCAAGTGTAAAATGGGAAGAACCAATTGATCACCTGAAGAATGAGTTTGGTTTTCACAACAATGACGCTGTTGACCAAGACGCTCGGTTTATCAACAAACCGTGTTCCATTATTTTGACAAAATTGGAAGATTCGGGGAATTATCTTGGATGTCATTATGTTAGAATGAAAGAACCACCTTATGTTTACGAGGTGGTTAAAGTTAATTTGAATCCCCTCATTTAATTCATTTTAATCTACTGTTATGTCTGTTTTCCATTTGAGTAATCGTTACAATTTCATTGCTATCATTTTATTTCAACAATCGCGAGTGTTTTTTACTTTGTTTTCAAATAAAGTTACTCCAATTGATGAATTGTGTTATAATCCTTCTAGTTGTGCTTAGAATCAACGCCTTTCTTTTTTTAGCAAAATGATTCCACGGCTATCTTAGGAAATGGTGGCCATAAATGTAAAATTTACACCTAATGGAATATCGTCCGCGTGTTTCAACCAATTACACCTGTTCACTATAACCCGTAGACAACTTTTAGGGTTCAACTCGCCCCATTATTTTTAAAATGGCGGCCCGGAGCTAAGTAGTAAGAGAAGTGTCCTTACAGGCTAACTGGGTACTAGTTAATTAGAATTTGAAATCAATCATTTAACTGGTTTTTCAGTCGAAGACTAATTTGCGTTATTTTGAGTCAGTTCAATAATTGTCTTGCTACGGAATTCCCCTGTTGGATTCCGATGTTTTGAGGAGAACTATCGTCCGCAATCAAAAGAAATTGTAATAAGAAAGCGCATGATTGCTCTTTCTCGGTTTACATCTTTGTTACAATACCCTAGAGGGGAACGTCAACTAAGGCATTCGCATTTTTCGAATGAAGAAAAAGCGCAGGCTGAAAGTGCGAAAAGAGAAAGACAGCGCGACCAAGTGATATACCTTTTCGAAAAAGTCGGCTCAAAATAAATTGTCCGCTAGGTTGATTCTTTTTTTCGCTCGATATCAGAAGGCATTCAATTCTTTCAAGAATACGAAACTCAAATGAAATAATAGATCAGAATTCTCTTCCCTGCAAACCACATGACAATTTCTTAGCTGCTATAATTTCAATCATACACGGATTGCTAAACGTATAATTATAGTAGGTAAAGCACGCATGCGCCGCTCACAGGGTAGGCTACATATTAACCATTTATTTGTAATCAGTTTGAATATACTCAGCACCCGACCTCGCGTTGCTATCAACCAATGAAATTGCAGTTAGAAAGGCGTTCGAGTTTTGTCGCGTGACGAATAGTTTACAGCCCCGACCACACAACCTGCATAGAGATTAACACGGGTTATATGGGGGGCACAAAGATTCCTGTTAGCTGTATGCGTTTCTGCTAAGACCAGAAGTGGTATGATACTAGAAGTATTGAGCTAACCAAATTCTTCACTCGGCATTAGTGAAAAGACTTGATAAAACACAAACGGTTGGCCCTCTAGTGGCGGTTTCTGAAATTTCCCCTCCAAAACGTGAGACGCTCGCGGCGGTAGACGGCCGAACTAGATTCAAGGAGCCGGGTCCGTGTTTCGCCGCTTTAGGTTGAGGGGAAGGGGGTAAGAAATGTTTTTGGAACTCGACCAATTTTTTTCTCTCCGCGATGGAAGCGGCATAAAATCCTCAAATTTGTTCACTAGTGCCAGGATCTAATATCAATGCTAGAGCCCTTCACTTCTAGTCTCATACCACTTCTGCTAAGACTGATAGAATTTTTCTTCGACACGCATTTTTAACTCTTTTTAGCCACATTGTATGATGTACATCTACGATGAGGCTCTTAGTTTGACCTGCCCTGTTGTTGTTGTCGTAGTAGGAGTGTCACAGTACCGCCTTTGGCAGTGTAAAATTTTTCGTTCTTCCTTGAAGGGAATGTGAAAGGGATAGAATTGTGGTGAGGTGATATTTTTCGTTCATATATTTTAAAAGCATGGGGATTTTTTAAGCATTGCATTTAATTGTACTAGTAAGGTTAAGCATTTTGAATTGTGTTTTACCTTTGCTCGATATATTTAAAATTTTAAGCATTGCATTTAATTGTACTAGTAAGGTTAAGCATTTTGAATTGTGTTTTACCTTTGCTCGATATATTTAAAACGAGAGAGAGGGAGGATTATAGTATTACGGAAGGTTTAATACTGTTGAACACCGGTTTGGTTTTTATTAGTTAACTATTCATTTGAGATTTCGGTAAATTTTGCGTCGAGGCGGAGCCTCCGAAATGAACTAGGCCCATGCATGCCAAATTTTATGTGGGGAAATATCCAGTTTGCTAAGGAAAATATTTTCACCATATATGTGTGCGAGATGGCGCTTATATCACCGTTGTGACAGGGGTCTTCCTTAAATTATCGTTGCTATTTTAGGGGTCACTCATAAAATTTTATGATAGAGAAAAGTTTCATCCTAAAATTAAAGTAAATGTTTTTGGGTCTCTTCACTTTTTATTGAATCATTTGGTTAGATTAAATTGTATGAAACCATGATTCTTTAAATAAAATTAGATGTTAAATTATTTCAATTAAAATAATTCAGTAAGAGTAATAAAACCGAGGGTATAATAAAAAGTGGAGTGAAACCGGAGCCTCCGAAATGAACTAGGCCCATGCGTGTGGCGAAGCGAGAATATTTTTTTAACTAATTTAGTTCGCCGTGTTTTCCCGCTTGGGGGCGCTGACACGACCGTAAAATAAACAAAGTTCAACCCCGTGACCCTGTCGACTGCTTAAGTATTTGGGCCAAGCTCGCGGATTGTAAGTATACGGTTTTATTACTCTTACTGAATTATTTTAATTGAAATAATTTAACATCTAATTTTATTTAAAGAATCATGGTTTCATACAATCTAATCTACCCAAATGATTCAATAAAAAGTGAAGAGACCCAAAAACATTTACTTTAATTTTAGGATGAAACTTTTCTCTATCATAAAATTTTATGAGTGACCCCTAAAATAGCAACGATAATTTAATGTAATGTGAGCGTCATCTCGAACAAATATATGGTGAAAATATTTTCCTTAACAAACTAGATATTTCCCCACATAAAATTTGACATGCATGGGCCTAGTTCATTTCGGAGGCTCCGGTGAAACTGAATCTGCGAGCTTTGGCTCGTTGAAGGCGGCGGATTAGAAAGGAGATTTGAAGTTCTGAAAAAAGAAAATCAAACCTTTCACCGTATTGAAAATATCCCATTTCTTTTATCAATTCATCTTCCAGAATGGAAATATTTGTTTCGCCATCAATACTATTTCGTATTTTGTTGCAATGTCGATATATTTATACTTTTGTGAGTGCCTATCCCATAAAATATACCTTTATCCAGTATAAATGTTTCTATATTGTTACCATAAAAGCCGCTCTCTTGATCAAATCTACATCTTTTTTTATTGCGATTTCGAAATTGTTTTCCATATAAACGCGGTGGTCTTCGATTTTAAATATATTGGAAAGCCCCTATATGACAGTTTTTCCCTGGATTAAGGTGACAAAGATGTGAAACGTTTTTACTAGGAAATATCATATCTTCGGCAACGTGGAGCCTATTTGTTCTAATTGTGGGGCTGATAGAGAGGACATAGAGCTCATAATTTTGGAGTGTCCGGCTCTCAACGGGGAGAGGGAGTTGTACCGATAGTTTGGCGAGGTGACTCTAGCGAATAGCCTGGCTCTGGGAAACACTTTCGACAGAGATTTAATAGAGGTGACAAAAGGAATTCTACTTAAATGGGCGTCTCTCCGCATATCTTAACCTGATCGGCAATTTTTAAGGAATATAGTAGTAGCAAACTTTAGTGTAAATAAGTATTCCTAAGTAAATGTTATTGTACATAGTCATTTTTTCGGACCTGTGAACCCCAAAAGCGGTTCCTCCCTGATCTAAAAGGGATGTGTATTTTTCACAAGGGTCAATAAAACATTCATTCATTCATTCACATTGGATATTGTCCCCGTGTATGAGGGCTTAACCGTTAAGCAATTTGAAGTATTCTGGAGACTTTATTTTTGGGAGAAAATCTTGTTTTTCTGAAGTTATCAATACTCATCTTATTCTATGGCTTTTTTACGTGCTTGTTTTAGGTACCCATGTTTAGTAGCCCAAATCTCTATAACTAAATTTTGAAGACCCCGTATTATTTACCCTTTCCACTCAGTTTGACCAAGAAGTGATATCTAGTTTATTAGGGAGAAGGTATAAGATGCCTAAGTATTCGCGCGCCATAGTCCCAGTCGCCCTTTCAAAATACAAGGGGGGGGGGCGTAAAAAAATTCCGGGCTATTTCGCCTCTCCTCAGTCGGAAAATACGTAATTTTCGTCATTCGCCTAGCGCTGACTTGAGTTTTCAAGAACCAATGAGATGCTGGTTGAAATTTAGAGGCGGGGATTAACTCCGGTCCAACGTTTGGGCTGGAGATAAAGCTAGAAATTTTGCGAATTTATACCTTCTCCCTAGTAAACTAGATATCACAAAAACACACCATTTAATTGATGGCAAACTTATCAGAAACATCCTATATAGAGAAAATGTAGTATATGTATCTAATTTCGCTCTAGAAGGAATAAATCAAGCTGTAATCCTTACACATCGAAACGAAACTTCTCAGCTAAAACCCGGAAGTACGATCTCATTGAAAACTCCACTTCTATTTCCAATTGCAAAACAAGTGTATACTTTTCTAACGTCACCTAAGTTGGCTAAAGATGTGTACGAATCCGTCTTGTTCAGAACAGTATACGAAGTTGATTTTACTTATTTATTTTTAGGTTTTAGTCTTTCTATCTGGTATTACCAAGTCACGGTGTTTCGAACCATTTCTTTTTTCTTGCCGCCGAATAAGATTGATGTCATCATTGCTTCCCTGGTACTTAGTTAGGGACTCTCAGACTCCCTATAGTCTATCTCATGATCTATATTAGGGCGGGAAACAGGCACCCAAATGCGGGCTAAAATGAAGAGATTTAAGATTTATCGCGTGAAGAAGCAAGTGTGAATTTAGAACTGCTAAAGGGTCTCGAAAGACTATAGGACAGAGGCTATTTAAGAAAGGAAAAGCAGCAGGAACTAGATAACAGTTGAGCATTTTAGTGCATAAAATTCAGAGTGTTCTGACTTTTACGCAAATGGGGGTTCTTTTATAGTGGAATTGTACTATGAGGACCCCATCCTCAGCATCTCTGAAAAGTTATATTTAGTTAAAGTGGCACCGAAGTGACCGAAACAAGACAAACATGTAAAAAGGTTCATAATTCCAATCTTCCTTTGCGAAAAGGTTTTGAAAGAGCTCTATGGTTTGATTGGACCGGTTTTAAGGTCAGAACGTTTCAATATTTTATATTCTAGCACCTAATTGAACATTATCGTGACTGCCATTTTTCAAGATGGCCGCAGAATGAAACCAAACGTTTTCTATCTAACTGATTATCAATTCCCCAGCCCGTACGACAGTGCGCTCATTAAAGGATTTTATCGTGATGTATCGAAGGTGTATTAAATCAAAAACAAAACTTTCCATAAGTTCGTTTTGCCCGAAACTATATACGAACTTCTTGTAGGACATGGAGACTCTTTGTCTAGACTAACTTGTAAAGATGTTAGGGACACATACACCTGTTTTGAACATAGTCTTTTGTGTATCTTTTGTTCTAGCAGACTCGTTGACGTCTGTAAGTAAGGTTTTGGAAGATATATGCTTACAAAAGTAAACAAACAGTAAATTTATCATTTCACCAAAACATCTCAAATAATAAGAAAACGTTTTCGTTTTGCAACCTATCACAAACAATTTTGTACGCATTTAGTAAATACGATGAGATAAACAGTTCCTGAAAAGCACGAAATCTATATCCATCGCACTATTTGTTGTTCTAACGTGCAGATTCACATTTAATTTCGACTGATAGAAGAATCAAAATTTTTAATAATTCCTTTTCAGTGATTAATGCGGGGATTATATTTTTTCTTCTATTATTTTAGTCACATTTTTTGCTGTTTGGTTTAGGCTATATGGGTAATCCTTCGAAATTCCTCTCTTATCGTTTACTTCATTAAACGTAAAAATTTCCTGTATTAACTAGAAGTTACCCGTCACATTAAAAATAATAATAACTGCGGTTAATTTATACTTTCTTAAGGTACAGTTGCTTATTTTTGATATTAATGTTTCTGACTAAAGTGTTTTCAAAATGTTATTTTTTCACACTAAAGTGTTTTTATGTGTTAATTTTTCATGCTAAAGTGTTTTTACGTGTTGATGTTTCACACCAAAGTGTTTTTATGTGTTAATTTTTCACACCAAAGTGTTTTGACGTGTTAATTTTTCACACTGAAGTGTGTTTACGTGTTAATTTTTCACATTAAAGTGTTTTTACGTGTTAATTTTTCACATTAAAGTGTTTTTACGTGTTAATTTTTCACACTAAAGTGTTTTCATCACGATAAAACGGACTATTATCATATTCAAAACTTACCCAGTGTGTTCCAAGCATGGCCTAAGTACAGGATGGGCGGTTTTGAGTGCGAAAATGTTTTGATATTTTGCTTTAATGGCCACCCTAAACAAGTTATGATTGGAGAGTTTTACGGATGACCCCTTGATTAAATTACCATTGTCTTTCAGTTTCTAGGTTTAATTAAAGGGGTCATCCATTAAACACTCCGATCATAAGTTCGTAACTTGTAAACGGTTGCCCGGACGGCAAAATGTTACTTACAGAGCATTTCGACTCAAATTCGCCCACAGCTGTACTTTAGTCCTATCACCCTTTTTGGAACACCATTTAAGCTACTTGTTTTGTAACGTTAAAGTTAATCAACTTCTTATAAATGAAAACTATAAATAGCCCAAAGACGGAAAAGAAAAAAAAGGGTACTATATGTTCATTTCGCTATTGGCCTTTGCGTTTATAAAAGAGGCTAGCAAATAAGGCCCAGCTGTTCGACGTTCTCCTTCCTGAAGCCCTCTTGACAGAATATCCTAACATATATATTTTTATCCCTAGCTTACTCGTTGATATAATAAGGGGGTTTTAGTCGAGTGATATGCCATCAAGGAAAGAACAAGATCGTTTATTTTCATTTTATATCGCTTTTACCCTACGAGAAAATGATAGCCGTATATTATAGGGCGCTCTCGATTGACAAATAGAATTTAGTTTCAATGATCGTAATGGTTTACTCTCTTATTTTCATGTTTTCAATATTAAGGGGCAAAATTTACTCTAATGTGATTGGATTTTCTGAACCGTGGCTTGTATGTAGTGTAATGGCCAAGAGTTAAATTGAAGTTTAAGGGAATTTGTGAAAAACAAACCATTATAAAGGGACTGTAAATTTGTAGGCTGACCGTTTTTTTTAAAAAAGACACCCCCCCATACTCCACAATCATTGACGTCAGCAGCTGATGTAAGACGCGTCAAAGAGGAATTATTTCGTGGTTGTAAAGCGGTTCATGACATCCGGTTAATAAGCTCTTATAATTGGTTGTGAGCCGCCCCGCTACGACGTTTCCACAGTCCCCACTACTGAGAGTCCGACACCCCCGTTTGCCAGAAGCAGCGATCGTACCAATAGCAGAGGCAATGGGATTGGCGCAATTGCATCAACTGACGGATAAGGCTGAATAACACAAGAATAGAAAATGGCTTAACAGTTTTTACCCCCCCCCCTCCGGGGAGGGGGTTGGGACGTCAATAAAGACTTTTTCAAAATAAAATTCAACGGTCCTCTGACAGCTTTACAGACCCTTTAACTATCGCCAAAAAAGGGTTTCTTTACGTATGACCTCAACAACAAGCCACTAACTAGCGTCAAAGAAGGGTACTGGAATATTTTGAACCTTAGACAGCGTCCTAGAACGGGGGCTTTATATCCCCTTTTGCAAATATTCCAAAAATAACACGAGATTATCATATTAGGATCATTTATAAACCACGTCAACAACCCCCCCCCTTTAGAGATCTGTCCACTAAAAACTGTTTTAGGTCCGATTTAATCTATACACCTTTTTCAATATGTTTTCTAGAGCTGCAAAGATTTTTGCAAGGCGCAGTGTAACTTTTCCACGATACGTTTTACCATGAAGTTGTATTGGTTTAAACTAGAACGTCCTTGAGGTTATTCGATAATCTACACAAACAGATATTCGTAGCTTTTATCGGCTGGTAAAGTAATAAGACCATGGCCCAACCCGAAAAATATGGACCATGAAATTCAAAGCAACACCAGAGTTGAAGCTTGACAACGAAGTCCTCCCAGCATGCTCAGCGTTTCGGTATTGTTGTAGGGTACGGAAACGTCGAGGGTGCCCCCTTCGTCTTAAAAAATAAGCTTGTTCTCATACAAATACAATGGCGCTACGCGGCAGCACTTAACAATCGCCTACCCAAGGGTTAGGGCGTGTGCAAATTACACTAAGAGACTTTCATTGCCGTAGGTCACCCACATCATTTTCACTCCATCTCACCTCTTTTCTCCCTGTTTCAAGAAGGGTACAGGTGAATAAATAAACGATGTTGAACCTCATAGGAAAGCAATTACAGTCTTCGCCACGTGTGGTTCAACTGAGAAAAGTAGCATAACTGATACCCAGTTAATCTTATTTAGGTAGTAGGTTTATTTAAACTTGTATTAATATTTCGGCCGAAGGATAGCAATTACTACTTAGTTAGGTCTCTCGTGTAAACACAAGCAGACGTTACGTTTCAAAGGTTATTTATAATATGCTATTTACACAAATCTAAATTTTGAAAAGACCGTGTAAATAAAGTTTGGAGTATATTTGGGTTTTTCACTTTTCCAGCGCCAAGAGTCTGAAAGTAATATTTAGTTGGGACTAGGCATAGTAATTATTATATTTATTTAGAAATGTTCAATTTAATTCATTCAATTCGGTCTAATTGAGGACATTATAAATCCCGAATAAACCGATGTTGATTTTTAAATGAAGTAAAAGATGATATAAATATTTGTTTTATTTATTTTTTTTCAAGTCAGTGAAATGGATCTTTATTGGAAATATATTCATATTTGATTAATTTTGAATGATTCCCTTGATTTGGTGTCTTTTCCCCGAATTCATTCAAAATATTTTTTCAAGTATGCTTTAAACTTCGTCAATAGAGAATGAGTAGGAAATTAGGAAATAAAATATGTAAATATATATAAATCAAAATCGATAATTGTTTATGTGCAGGTTTTTTTTTTCATGCACAGTAACAATCAGTTGATCGAGCTGCACGGTTGATATCACCAGGGATAGATTTTTAGAAGTAGGAATGGAGAACAGAGTAATGTGGACACGCGTCTAAGTCCCGGACCCCCTTCCCTGGGACGGAGGGGTATGAAATAAGAGATAGGTGGGTCATAGCGACAGAGATAAAAAGGAATTACGTATTTTTCGCCGTCCCCGTCAGAAACGTCATCAAAACGTAGTTTAAGTGAGCCAATAAGATAATTTAAACTTTTCATTACGTGTTGGAGGGAGGGGCTCTTTACTGGGCTATGAGTCGGACTGAAGTAAATACTAACCGTTCTCCATTCCTACTTCTAAAATTAAATCTATCCCTGATATCACCAGGAGTTCATAATAACCCGAAGTACGAAACTGGTTAAAAAGCCCGCAACAACAAAGTTTCGCCGTAAAGCTCAGCGGATTCATACACCGCTTAAGTGGCAATAAGTCGCAAGATGACTTGGTCCAATTAGCTAGCTGAACTCCCAAAGAAATAGTTACCCCATTTTTAGCGCCCACGCGCATTAACTTACACACTTCCGGTTTAGCACTATTTTTATCTTGTGATTTTGAGAGCGAAAATGGCTCACGTCTGCTTCTGTCGGAACGGTGTAAATTAAGCTTTGGCTAAGAAGTTGGCTTTTCCTTTTAGTCGGGGTTTCTAGTTTTCTACAAAACATTTAAACGATCGTCAATAATGTTTTGTTGTGATATGTGTGAGAATTCCATGGTTAAATTAAAACGGTTTGGACAAATTTATTCGCAGTATCTTTAATATAAGAATTGCAACGTGTTTCTACGTCCACCATATCGCCATTTTTACCTCTCCGAGTGACTTATGTCACGGAGAGGTATTACACCGGCCGTGTCTGTCTGTCTGTCTGTGTGTCTGTCACGCCCCACGTGACCGCGTTCGCAGTTTGCGTATCGGAGCAAACGTGTTCCCAATTTCCGGACTGCATTGACAGTTCACGGAAATTTGGGTTTGTCTCTGGCTATTCTACTTGAGTTCCAACACCACCAGCTTTGGTTTTCGTCCACTCGACATGGACACTAGTCTGTACTTGCTAGCTTCCAAGCACAACCATCTTCTGTTCTTCGTCAATTCCACATTGACACCAGCTTCTATGCACCACCATCTTCTGTTCTTCGTCAATTCCACATTGACACCAGCTTCCATGCACCACCATCTTCAGGTCTTTGTCCATTCCACATGTACGCCAATCTGTCCATTCTGGCTTCTTTTCCTTCGTCATCGTTTGGTTTCAAGATATACGCGGCGATCGGCTAGGGTTACGAGAAACGTCTAGCCTCCCAATGGCAGGGCTTCCACCATCGGTTCACGCGAATGCGTGTTTATCTATTATTGGTTTCAAGATATACGCGGCGATCGGCTAGGGTTACGAGAAACGTCTAGCCTCCCAATGGCAGGGCTTCCACCATCGGTTCACGCGAATGCGTTTTTATCTATTATTATAATGGAAACGAATCGTATATATACCCCAAAATTTGAAAAAAAAAGCGGGCAAGAGGGGTACCCTTCACTTTAAACGTCAATATTAGCAAAGTTTCGAAAGATAATAGGAACAACTTTATTTTAAACGATTTAACTATTTTTAAAGTTATTTACTGGCGATTAAAATAATTAATATCATTTATATTTAATTAATTATTTAAGATAAACTTATTTCTATGTAATGACACAAGTGAGAGTTTATATAGAACGAGTAATGAAGATTGCATCCGAATCGAAACACTACACGCACATCAAAGTTAATATAAAGCGAGTATGATGATAAGATCTCTTACAAAACGATAACATTTCCTTTTTGCAGAATATTAAATGGAAATATTTTAAATATTTTTCGGCATTACGATTCTTTAAGTAGTTGTTTAGCTATAAAGCTCTGTTTCATCTTAATATTCCAAGAACATCTTTCGATATTAACATTTCAAATTTGGTGTTTACTTTTTAATTCAGCTTTACTTCATTTATATATAGTGTAATCGCATTTTTATATTCATTATATAATATGGGTGTTAATTCTTCATCTATCCACAAGTGTTGAAACGATTGGGTCTGTGAAATAAGATACCCCAGATTTAAACTAGAAATGACCTTGTTTCGCCTTCTCTTATAGGAGGTGTTAACGGTTTAGAGTGAGCCGAAAGTTAAATACACCCTTCAGTGATACATTTAGGTCCTCATTAGAATTTTTGAGGAAACAAAGGAAATTGTTAAAGACCTTGGCAATATTTCGCTAATTTGAACTATGTATTTCCGGTTTTTCTCATTGGCTGGTGGACCTGTGTTTAGAAAGTAAATTCGTCTCGGCTCGGAGAGGTTTATTTTGGTTTCCCAACTTGTTCTTTTCGACGGAGATCCCAGCCAACGGAAATTTTGGAACGAAAACCAAGGAGCAGGCAGAGAGCTGCCATTAGTCTATAGATACCACTACGATATACTGTAAGGTTGTCTGTCCATAAACAGGCTAATCCTTTCTATGCGCAACGACAGAATCTTGTTGTTCGCGATTTTTACCATTAGCTCTATGGCCAGTTTCATACATGAACTCCTTATATCACTAACACAGGGAAAGGGTTTTAGAACTGTTTTTTTTCAGTTCATCAAGGTTGGGTCCACGAACCCCAAGCCATTAATGCCGTCACGGGCCACTAAACTAAGAGGACATTTCAGCTCTAGCTTTGCCTATACGAACGCTTTGCCTCTTCAAAGAAACGGGCATCTATGTGAGTTAGGAGAGACAAGTTGGGAAAACCAAAATATTACCTCTCCGAGTCGGGGAAAAGACTAGTATAGGACTCAATACCGAAATACTAGAGCAACATTTTTTCGCTTTGTTTTGTCTAACGAGGCTTAAGTCATTGAATAGTTATCTCTACATTGTCAAAATATATAATCATCCGCTAATCCTAGGTTTCAAATCATTATTTACAAAGAATATATAAGTTCTATGTTAAATTTTATTCTCTGATGCATACCACTAACCCGATAACGATTATCCCTTTCACTTATCAAATTGCTACCATGATGCTTTCTTCTATTATAAAATCTAAATCTGATTATTTAAACGTGTATTTAACTTTCGGCTCACTCTGAACCGTTAATGTCCCTTCATTACAGACACGATAATCAAAACCCAAAGTTTACTCCACCTCAGGTCTCAATTATTTACTCTTTGTCTCACTAAGCCTATTGCGGATCAGACTTGATTTACCCGACAGAATCCAGACCTTAGCTTTCGTCTTGAAATAACTAAACCAAGGATTATTCTATATACAGATGTAGTATAGCTTAAGTAATATATAAACAGCCATTTCAAATAATAATATTAAAAAACATCCTTGGAATATCAAAATGAAACAGAGCTTTAAAGCTACAAAAGTACTAAATGCATCGTAATTACGAAAAAGATTTCCACATATTCACTTTATATTATGGAAAAAGTGAATATTATGGTTCTGTAGGATTTCTTAACACATCAAAACAAAGCGAACTGCTAACGCGGCGCACTAGTGTGACAACGGACAGACAAAACAAGTTGGGAAAACCAAAATATTACCTCTCCGAGTCAAGAGGTCTACTACTACAAACTTATTTACCTAGATATGGAATTATTTCTCTTTTTTGAAGTAAAAATTTACGAAATATTGAAGCAGTATTCCAAGCATAGCGAATAATACAGTATAGCAGACGACATTTTACATCCAATAAGGATAATTCTTGGACACATGGAAATCAGTCAATGGGGAAAAGATCAGGAAATGAAGTCTACGCTTCAGCTGTTTACCGTATATTCTGATAGCTACATTCAAAACTGGTTTGCAGTGTAAACACTATCGTCTCGTCTCACCCAAAGAAAATATACGCTCCGGGAATGGAAGCTATGTCTCGGGGTTGGGTTGACCAAGGAACTTCCGGTCTATGCAATTTCAATGTAGCCGGAAATACCTCGGTCAACCGCGCCTGCCTTTGGAGCGTACTAGGAGGGGAGAGACAAAAATTTACACTAGAGGAAGCTACACTTTCCATTCCTGGGGCGTGTATCTTCTTTGTCTCACGTCAACAATATTCTTAGTTTGCCAACATGAATGTTAACGTTAAATAACACCAAAGCTAAATTGTAGCTAGACGCACTGATAGTCAATGCGCACCATAAAGAGAATAAAAGGTCTGTAGCTACTACCCGTTTACCATTAGCCCTTTTACTATTCTAATTGCCACCATGATCTTTTCTTCTATTATAAAATCTTAACCTGATTATTTAATAGTGTATTTAACTTTCGGCTCACTCTGAACCGTTGATGTCTCTTCATTTTAGACACGAAAATCAAAGCCCAAAGTTTACTTCACCTCAGGCCTCAATTATTTACTCTTTGTTTCACTAAGCCTATTGCGGATGATACTTAATATACCCGCCGGAGTCTAGGTCTTAGTTTTCTTCATGAAATCACTCAACCAAGGATTATTGTATATACAGATGTAGTATAGCTTAAGTAATATATAAACAGCCATTTCAAATAACAATATTAAAAAAAATCTTTGGAATATCAAAATGAAACAGAGCTTTAAAGCTACAAAAGTACTAAATGCATCATAATTACGAAAAATACTTCCACATATTCACTTTATATTATGGAAAAAGGGAATATTAAGGTTCTGTATGATTTCTTAACACATCAACACAAGGCTAACTGCTAACGCGACGCACTAGTGTAACAATGGACGGACACACACAGACAAAAACATAGACTGCTTTTTAACTCTTTCCGTATTAATTTTTAGTTGAGAAACAAGATTATCTTTAATATTTAAATAAATGTAATTATTTTTAATTATTTTAATCTTCAATAATTAACATTAATAATAGTTAAATCGTTTAAAATAAAGTTATACCTATTATCATCTCAAACTTTGCTAATATTGACGTTTAAAGTGAAGGGTACCCCTCTTGCCCGCTTTCTTCAAATTTTGGGGTATATATACGATTCGTTTCCATTATAATAGTAAGGAAAAAGCGCAATTGCGAAAACCTTTGGTGGCGATCCCACCTTAGGGAGGCTAGACGTTTCTCGTAACCCTAGCTGATCGCCGCGTATATCCTAAAACCAAACGATGATGATGGAGTAGAAGCCAATGAGACAGATTGGTGTCTATGTGGAATAGACGGAAGACCAGTAGATGGTGGTGTTTAGAAGCCAGAATGTACAGATTGGTGTCCAAGTGGGATGGACAAAGACCAGAAGATGGTGGTGATTAGAAGCCAGTATGTACAGACTGGTGTCCAAGTGGAATGGACGAAGACCAGAAGATGGTGGTGATTAGAAGCCGGTATGTACAGACTGGTGTCCATGTGGGATGGACGAAGATCAAAAGATGATGGTGATTAGAAGCCGGTAAGTACAGACTGGTGTCCGTGTGGGATGGACAAAGACCAGAAGATGGTGGTGTGAGAACTCAAGTAGAGGAGCCATTTCCGTGACTGTGAAAGCAGTTCGGAAATGGCGAACACGTTTGCTCCGATTTGTAAACTGCGAACGCGGTCACGTGGGGTCTGACAGACAGACACACACACAGACACGGTCAGTGCATTACCTCTCCGTGACGTCATCGTCACTCGGAGAGGTAAAAATAGACTGCTTTTAAACTCTTTCCGTATTAATTTTGAATTGAGAAAAGAGATTATCTTAAATATTAAAATAAATATAATTAATATTTAATATTTTCTTCGCTAGTTGTTCGCCTTATTGAGCGTTACATCGTTTTAAAAAAGAATAATTAAACAATCTTGAGAAATTTGACTAATATTGGCGTTTGAAATGAAGCATACGCCGGTTGCTTCGCCTTACTCAAATAGGTAGTATATAAAGGATTCGAATCGCAGCTGTAGATAAGAACATCGCTATTGCGTGAACCTTGGAGGAAGACCCCTCCATTGGAAGGCTAGACGTTTCTCGTAACCCTAGCCGATCGCCGCGTATGTCTTAACCTTAAGTATGATGTTGGTGTTAGAAGCCAGGTGTACAGACTGGTGTCCATGTGGAATGGTCAAAGACGAGAAGGTGATGGTGTTTAGAAGCCAGTAAGTACAGACTGGTGTCCATGTGGGATGGACAAAAGCAAAGACCAGAAGATGGTGGTGTTAGAAGCCAGGTGTACAGACTGGTGTCCATGTGGAATGGACAAAGACGAGAAGGTGATGGTGTTTAGAAGCCAGTAAGTACAGACTGGTGTCCATGTGAAATGGGCGAAAGACTAGAAGATGGTGGTGTTTAGAAGCCAGTAAGTTCAGACTGGTGTCCATGTGGGGTGGACAAATGAACAGAGTTGTTAGACAGGCAATGGAGTAATAGCCTGTAAGTTGAATACAATTTCCGGGAATGTAAATGCGGTCTGGAAATTGAATACACGTTTGCTCCGATTTGCAAACTGCGAACGCGGTCACGTGGGTGTAACAACAGACAGACACACAGACATGTCGAAATTAGAACCTCTCCGTGACATACGTCACTCGGAGAGGTAAAAAAGGGGGTCGAACCGGAACGTGTAACACGTACCGCAACGCCATCTACCGTACAATAGACTAATTACTCTGCCTGTCTTTTAATTAAACTTTATTATTTATAATGGGTGTAAAGTATTGTGTATTCCCTAACTGCAACAGCGATAGTCGCTACAGCACTAAGCCTCATATGCAAGGAGTTCGGTTTATACCCTTTCCCAAATATAATGGGTAAACTGGCTAGCAAAGTAGAAGAACGGATTTACAGTAGATGACATTGGACCTAATACGTACCTGAGTTCTAAACATTTAAAAGACGATTGTTTTCAAAGTAAGCTATGCCTTAAAAGGACAGATGGTAAGCTTTACTCAATACTACTTAGTCTAAAAAATACTGTTCTCCAGCCTCACTCGCCTTGTTACCGAAATGACGAAGTTCCGCTTTTTAAAAACTACCGCTAGAGGCGACACTAGTAAAAACCGTTTAGCTTGAGCGCCGCCCGATAGCAGAGCTGAAATGTCCTCTTAGTTTAGTGGCCCGTGATGCCGTTAAGATTTTAGCTTTGTTATTGACTCCTAATTAAGCAGGTTGTAAAAATATTTATTTCAAAAGCTATTGTTTAGAAAACTTGTCACTGGTGCTTAAATCCTTAAAACACTTAACCAATGCCGATTAGCTTATCTAGTTGTAAATATAATATCAACTCTCACTGACATGTCTGGAATGGATACACCTAAGGTCATGACCTTTTAGTAATTAGCCTTGAAAAGTTTTATACTAGGACAAAATCAAAAATTTCTTATCCACTTATAAACTTGTAAAGTTTCAGATTTTTTTATACCATTATGCATCCCAATTTCAAAAACGTTTCAGACTACATTTTGATGACCTTAAACATAAAAAAAAATGTTTCAAAAAAATCTCTTATAAAATCCAAAAATATATCTATAATCAGTTTATTTTCCCAATTTTCCCCATGGCAGACTATCACGAAGTCTTTTAAAATTAAGTCAAGCGAAAATCAAAATCTATTTTTCCGAAGATCTATTTAGGGATAAAAGATCAAATAGGGTGGAAAAAAGGAGCGTTCCTATTTTTGGTTGCAATAGTTCGAACCAACTGGACACCGATCAAAAGAAGATGAAAAAAAAAAAGATGTCCGAGTCGAAATCCACCCGCCCATATGGCATCGAATTGGGTTTAAGTTCCAAAAGCAGACACGAGACAGGGTGGCTTAGAGCGACGACCCCATATCCATATTTTTCCAAAAAATACTCTGGAGACGTCCAGGGATTCTCGTCATAAGTTACCGGAGCTTAAAAATGGGTTTTCCAATACCAATTTTTTGCCGAAGCACTTTCTAAAATGGTTCGTACGCTATTCCGCAGCCGTTTATCGGTGGTTTTAGGGAGGTCACTTGGTATGTCGAGATATGAGTGCAAAGAAGCGCTGAACTCAATTTTTGTATATGCTACTACTAGCATAAGTTTATAAGATGTGCTCCATAAGTATGACACTTCCTATACTTCATAATGTTAGAGACTTATTGAGAAATAGTTCGAGAACGACGCGAGAATTTATTACACTTGGTGTTGCAGTCCATCTTCCTATTAGTCTATACTAAGCCTTTGACCACGCCTCACCAGGCGTCGCTTTACAAGAATCTGTGACGATTCACCTACGTCACTTCATGATAAGCTCTCAGTAACCAGCGAAAAACTTATGTAACGTATCTTATAAACCTATGCTAGTAGCTAAGGTTGAAAACGTTGCAACTGTAAAGTTACTTGAGAAATGAACATAATTTATCCCGGCCTGATGTTTTGGTTACTTTTCTTGGCCGCCATCTTGCAAGATGGCCGCCAACCACACATCACTTGTATAGGTCCTTAACCAGTTTATGAAATATCGGTCCAAGAAAGGTGAAAACGAGTAAATATTATTCAGTATGTTTTCGTTACTGATCAGGCCACCATTTTAAAATATGGCGGAGCATTAAAACCAAAACAATAACAAATTCCTTCTAAATTTATTAATAAAAATATTTTACGCGTGAAAGAGAACGTAAATAAAAGATTTCACTTCATTACAAACGAAATTCAATTAAAACATTGATTTAAGAACGTTCAAATTAGAGAGAAAGCTAAAAACATTTTACGTGTCTTATTATTTTCGTTAATTTGCGCCTTAAATAATTAAATTCATATTTCAAACCAATACTAAAATAATCATTATTCTCTCTTGCAAAAATGTTGACCAGAAAACTTGGCAGAATATATTTCGAACCTTCGAAGCTTTTTAATTGTTTAGCCCCTGCAAGCTGGCTGTCCGAATAGTCCTATTGTAACAGGGAAATTTACCGTACCTAAATTAATGATTTGTTCACCATGGATTGTTTACCAATACAGTTTTGTCAATTGCTTTAGTTTTTTGTTAATCGTTTGTAAAATTTGGGAATACAATTGTTACTGATCTTTAAAGTACGGACAAAACAATTGGATTTTTTACTCCCAAAATTCGAATTGACTATTTTAATTTATTTACTTTATATATTAATTACATTCATTTCAAGGGATTTGAATTAAGAGTTGATTTCAAAATATTTTATTCAAAGATTCATTTGAACTATTTTGACATATCTTTGTGCGAAATATTTTCAATAGATTTCTACGTTAATTCAATGCATTTTCAAGATACGTCTTTTATATCGTTGACATGTATGAATACCTCAAGTCTAGAGTCTAGACTACCAACTAAATCCATATTGATCTTGAGAATCTTCAATCTCGTTTCTTTTTATTTATCCATCGTATTTCCCCTTATCACTCACCTCACCTCTTACGTACTTCCTTCATCTTCTTTTAGCTATCTTGTAAAAGATGCTACTCGTTTTTCAATATCAATATCTACCGAAACTGAACGCTGATAGTCTTGTTATTTTCAAATGCAGTGTTATAAGCTTTGGCTGTAGTATCATCTCCAAGAGAAAAACGTCCGTATAGATTATCATCCTTATAGACAATGCGGCTTTAGGTAGGACGTATAGAACCCGAAAGGGGCGTCAAATATTTCGCTGGGGACGTGTTGGAATCTCTGGGACCGCGAATTTGACAGTTTTTCTCCCAACCCTTACCTACTCAATGAAGGGTCGGATAGTTTCTTCAAACTCCGACAGTCAACACATAGGGTTTCTGATAAGTCTGCCTTAAATTATAGGTTGTGTTCTTTGGGTTGGGTGAAAATGACTGGAAAGTGTTTAAGAATATGTAATCTACAACATTTTATTACAGAGGTATGGGTTCCAAAAATATTGGCCCCTAAAACTAGGAAATAATAATAATAACATTGGGTGAGACATATCAGTGTCTTCATTCTGAGATAGTTATTGAGCTATTATGTAGCTAAAGTGTGCGTACACAGTGGTAAAGTAAAGCTAATTACTCTGCATGTGTTATTACTATTTCCATGTTTTAGGGGCCAATCAATGTTTGGGACCCCATATCTCCGTAACTAAATGTTGTAGACCTCATGTTCTTTGACACTTTCCATTCAGTGTGACCGTAATAACATGTCACCCTTTGATTTATCAGAGACATCCTGTATTTGAGTCTATATTAACAGTTAAAGCAATTGTTACCGTTTGTGTCACCCCTAACATTCTGGATGAGTAATCTTCTACCTACAAATTTTACCATGCCAAAGGTGGAAGCCAATCAGAACTCGTTCATGAGGGCGGAGCTAAGACTAGCCTTTGCTAAGCTTAGAGGGCCAGTCAACTCCACCCCTCGATTATGGGAGCATCTAGTGGCATTTTTTTAAAACTAAACCACAGCCGCGACTTGCTTTAAATCACAAAATTACCCTCAAATACCAACATGTTTATCTTACAAATTTATTATCGAGTTTGAAAACCTTGAAATAACTACATATTTTTGGCAAACATCTTTCGATATTTCCTAAACTATGCTTTTATAAAATTACATCACGTCTTCCTCTATTTCAGATAATAAAATCCCTATTTATTCACAACTTAAATTTCACGAATTTAAATATTGAAAAGGTTCAATCTGCAATTGAACACAAAGTTTTAAATTACGTACAAATGTCCAATCCCTTTCCGTCTCTTCCAAAATATAATGCTAGTTTTGGGGAGTTGCAATGCCGCCCCAATATCTCCCAGAGGAGAGACAACTTTTCAAAACTTTTCGCTCCTTTTACTTTTTGGTTCGTATAAACTGCGCAGTGGATATCTAATATTTTTTGTTTTCCAATTTTATTTCTCATTTTTTTTTCTTTTTCTTTTTGGGGAGTGTGACAAGATTGTCTTTCTTTTTCGACATTTCTTCTTTCGCTTGACTCGTTACCACCATTTTTGGGGGAAATCTATCGGTTTTTAGAAGAGTTTTCAAGTCAAACACCTCAATAAGATTAATGGTGCTGGTAAAATATCTGTCAAAACAAATTTAATTCGGTTCGTGGAGTAGAGTGTTTAGAACTCTTTCTTTCATTCATTTGGTTTTTGCTCAGTGAAAAAAAAATGTCGTTAAATTTTCATCATATCCGTTCTTTGAACCTTAAACAATTAGTTAATTAGGCAATAATGACCCCGATTAATCAGGAAGCTCAAATCATTAAATTTCCTTGACTTGACTCTAATTGATCGATGCACTTTTAAGCTATCAAATAAGCAATTATATTTTTGGTTGAGGAAAGTTATTATTAGACACATTATACAGGGTGTAAGACCTGAGTACAGTGGGCTCTATGGGCGATTTTGAGTCGAACATGTTGTATGACATTTTTCCCTAACGACCATCGTATACAAGTGTATTTTAGTGTTTTAAGGATGGCCCCTTAAGTTTGAGCAAACACTGGGCACCATGCATACAAAGTTTGTCCGTCCGATCGCATTCACTTTCCATGTGACATTGTACAATTTTTAAACAATTCAGAATTTCAAAACTCAAAAACAATAGCTTAACTAATGTATTCACAAACATATGTGATATTACCAGGATTACGAATAGTTATTTTAAATGCCGAACCTCCAGGGGTAAAACTAGTAATGTATTTCCTACGGGCCCCTGTAAAACTCCAACCCGCAATAACTGGTGTACGATATTTTTCATCTTTCTATGTTCTGTGACATTTTGCCCTAAGGCCCACAGTTTGCATTTTGTGATTGAAGTGTTTTACGGTTGGCCCCTTTAATTTAAGTGAGAAAGGCAATGCTAAGTTAACTTAAGGCTCATCAAAATTAGGGCAAATTGTCATTGAATATTTTCTACTCAAAATGGCCCATAGAATCCGTTCTACTACGGTGCTAATCTACTACATTCTGCTAATCCCAGGTTTTGCTATCTTAAAATTAAAGCTCACCAACACTAGCTTATTTAGTGATCTTTATTTGTTGGCAAGACCCTAAATTTATCTTGGTGTAAATACGGTAATTTAAAAGATTAACTGCAGTATTCCATTTTCTCTACTAATTTTCGGAAAATATAATTACCCTAGTAATTATGGTGGTAATTTATTCAGGTAAATTAAGATGTAAATAATTATTGAAAAATGCTGGAAAGTCCTGGTGTTTTGCATTGTTTATAACATTCTTAAATGCAAGGCACGCTGCAATACAGTTCTGTAGGACAAATTTGCAGGCTCTACCTGCAACTCTGTTACTTTCTCTCATGCATAAAAGGTAAAAGCTGAGAACTCTCCTTGGATTTTGATTGAATTTTATAATCTTATTGGCCGTTTTTCTAGGCTAAAATTCTTGCCAAACACGTAAGCGATTAATAACTATTTCTTAACCTCTGTCTCTCCATTCGTGTATTCTGCTTGTCATAAGAAAACTCTCAAGGATATATTCGCCCCAAAAACGATCTTTCGTTTCCTTTCGAGATCAGATATAAACGTATGAAGAGGTTAAACATTTTAAAAACTCAAAATCCCATAAACACAGCTATATAGAGAGTAAAGTATCTTTACACACGAACTGTTGTTTATAAAGGTACCAAATGTACTGAACAAAAAAAAATCTTTCGGCTACGACAGTCACGTCTCTCTTTCCTCTTTTGCTGTGTTTTACCTCACGAAACTGCCCGGACGTCGACCGTCACGTAGACCGGAAATGACGTGTACGTTTTTTAGTATAAAATATTGCCCTGGAAGCCTTTTCCTTCGTCTTCTCTATTAGATTTCCCTCTCTTTTTTCCCTATCTTTATTGTTTGCTTACTCCCCATTTTTTTACGTTCTCTAGTTTATGGCGCAGTAGTTGTATTACGAATTTAAGCAATTTACCCTGGAGTGTTCAACTACATGGTATACCAGTTGCTAATGTAAATATACAAATGGCAAAAACTAACAGGTGATGATTCTCGCATCAGTTCCTTTAAACAGGTGTTTTGAAAGTAACTAACATGATGGTCGTATATTTAATTATTGTCAAACTTATATTTTAAAATTTAAACTTTATGACCAACCATGATCAAATTATATCTCAATATTTCACAAAAATAGTTTTCTCTCGCAATTTTTATCTTACAGTTGATGATATCATAAGTTTATAAGATATGTTCCATAAGTATGACACTACCTATGCTTGGTAATGCTAGAAACTTACTGAGAGATTGTTCGAGAACAACGCAAGAATTGACTACACTAGGTTTTGCAGTCCATCTTCCCATTTAGTTTTTACTAAGCCTTTGACAGCGCCTCACCAGGCGTCGCTTTACGATAATCTATGACGTTTCACCTATAGACGTCACTTCATATCAAGCTCTCAGTAACCAGTGACAAACTTATGGAACATTACTTATGAACTTATGATGATATTTTGGCAAAATCATCTATTTGTGTTTTTCAAACTGTTTTCCCTTCAAACTTCTTCTAAAGTTAGTGAAACTAAGAAGCGTACGTCTAATAGGCCATATCACCTTTTATAGACTTCACTTTGGTCCTTAGCTTAGCTTGACCACCGATGAGCTTTGATAATGGGTGACGTCAGAAATTCACTGTTTAAAGCTAGCTGATAGATGAAACATTATTAATATGGGAAAGGCGAACTCCACGGACTCGCATGATTAAATGTACGCCCTTTAATGGTGAAATCGGATTATAAACGAGTTTTGTACCTTGGATTACGATGCACAAGTCTCATAAAATCCTAGTAAACCGCGTGTACAGCCAAAAGACGAGTATTCTGCCTTTGGTGGTATCGATCTATTATATGTTATATTAAGAGAGAACCACCTTAATCTTCAATTTGTTAGTAACGCTACCTTACTAAACATTATTACTAGCTAATTGATTGTAAACTGTTCAGTGTTACTAACTTTTAGCAGGGAGGAGTTCAAAAGGAGTCGTATTGTGGGGTTAACTAGTAATCTACATCACGAGCATAGACTCCCATAGAAGCAGAAAGGGGGTAAATTGGTTTCTTCTTGTCACGTGGGTTACTTTTTGTATATTGAGCTACTATTTGGGGCCCTCTCTCCAACAGAAAGTGTACAATTCCCAAAAATTTTCATACTAGTTGCGCAACTTGAGCCAATGGACGGTTTTTGTACTTATCAAAACTCTCGATAGAGGATAGTTCGTAGTGCGCGTTTGCAGGAAATCTGATGCCTATTCCCACATGATAAGCGATAACAAAGTATTCTAAATTTCGTCCCCTTTCTCTCTTTGTGGGAGTTTAGAAGTACGGATTGTCAGTCTAAAAAGAGCGTACGATTTCTTCCCTTTTTAACTCCTACCTGCTTTCACTATTATCTAATTTGGCCAGGTCAGTTTTCGAACCTGAGGCCAGCCTCACTGGGTTGTAAAAGATGATTAAGCTTGAAGTGGAAGTAGGTCGTCAAACATTAGACACCTGGAGAATAGGGTTAAAATTAAGGTTCGTCATAAGAGAGGCTAACTTAAAAAATTTCAATATCAGTATTCATAAATGAATGAAATCAACACATGGATGTACTAGGAAGCTCTAGACTACAGCCTCTCACTTGCAGAGAAATTGATTTCGTGGGAATGTATAGGTGTAAGCAAAATGGATGGTATTCGGTTCTCCGCCGCTGCAGTTTCCCTAGCTAGATCGAAAACCCCCAAGTAAACGCTTATAGAGTTTTCCAAGTACGCTGAGCGAGCCCAACAACTAGAAAGGACGTCGAGGGAGCAGAATTTTTCCCTCGGTGGCACGTTCGGGTTTTCCTTTCTCCGGATATATAATCAGGGTTTCCGATTGGCCTGACCCTCCACGCATCGTCTCCTCTCCTTTTCCTGCCATGTCACGGTAGGGCCAACGCCCCCTCTTATTGCAACCTGCTCGAACATTGCCATCATCTTATTTTTCGCCACGATTCCGCGGACAAATTTTCATATCCAAAAATATTCAGAACGCGTTTTGGTGATAGAGGGCGGCTAATACCTCGTGGCTCTATGGGTGATTGTATTCTGTAGGTTGGGTTATTGGAAAACATTTGTTTTTGTGTGGTGCTATGGATTGGGAATAATCTTATTTTCCTTTGTTTATTCAGGAACAAAACACTTCCGTCTGGAGATTACCATATGCCTAAGACATGGTGGTACGAGATTTTGTGGGTTTCACTTGGGAAGCTAATCTAATCTTAGCCGGAACTAATTCTTGTACGGACAAATAAGCAATTTGCGGTTTAGTTTTCCGCCGAGATTTGTATAGTACTGGTGTATGCCAGATTTTAGCCGAATTCTAGTATTATTATTTTTATTTTAATATGGTATCAAATAGTCGAATATTTAAATGATGGCAGAGATGTCGTCAAATAAGTTTATTTCCAGGTTTAATTTTAACCGAAGAGCAGAGTCAATATGGTATCATATTTTCCATACTTTAGAAGTATATACTTCAGTAGGATATTTGTCCCCATATTATAGTGGTGAAAGCCCAATAAGATAGAACGTATGCCCTATTGAATTATAAACTGCAGTATTCGAAAATTTCATTATTGGTAGATAAAATTAAAGAAATTCAATGAAACTTCTAGCATTGCTTTTTAAACCGCTCTAAACTTTTTTTGTGGGAAGTCCACAGTACGTCGTCTGGGACTGTGGAAAGTTTCGAAGCTAGCGAAAGGTTTCACTTTACTGCATCAAATTTTATAATCAAGTGAACAAATTAAAAGCAGAAACATGAGAAATTGCAAGTTGACGAAAAAAACTACATTATGAAGGATTAGCACAACATCTTACACCGTGTATTGCTTGTATACCTAATATCTTGTTTAAAAGTGACGTAATGTCCTATACGATATTTTATACCGTCCAAAGACGACCGTAAAACTTTTGAAAACTTCGATTACTTAAAAATGACCTACTCGAGTAGGTTTTGCGCTTTTGCTTTAAATATTGACCAGGGTTTCTCCCATCTCAACAATCGGTAAAATGCGTGAGTGACTTATCAAGGGGAACAGTCGACCTAAAGTAAGACTGGAGTTTAGGGACAGAAAAAAAAGGCTGCGCTGCGAGGCGTATGACTGTAAAAGAGCTAGCTAAAAGACCTAGTGGTCTCTCGTGTCCGAGATAATTAGTGGGGCGCCTAATGATCCCACCGGAGGGCTGTCATCGACCCTCTAAAACACATACCAACTTTACCTCCAACCCATTTCAACCTTGCTCTGGCGTTTTATTCGACAAGTCGATTTTAGAAGGCAAGTGACTGGTTGGCGGGCCATTACCCCTTTCAAATACTATTGTTTCTTGTTCTTCGTGGAAGAAACGTAACCATTTGTTTCTGGGTACTTTTCGCTTTTAATGATGACTTCAACTTTATGCATGTATTTTTCATTTACTACCTACTTTTCGCTTTTCATACCTCCTATCGACTACCGTCATATTTCTACGACTAACGTATACGTTATCAAAAGTAGATGAAGACGAACTTGTCAAAGGGAACACTTTATTTGATTCTAGGCGCCCCTTGAGAGTTCTAGGAGCTAGACCTTATTGTAAATTAACAATGTTCACTTTTGGGTCAGTCCTGAATGATTTTTGGAAATACCAACATTTAACTTATGTCAGATAAATCCGATCAAAATACCTACGATCAGTTCTGTTTGTATGTTCACTGCTAGATTGAGATGTGAGGTCGTTCTCTTACAAACTTATAGTCTCTAGTAAAATTCACATTGAAATGAATAAAACAGATATAACTTTTTACCGTTATTTATGACAAAGTGAGCTAATTGTAAGTGACGTTTGGGGTGGGGACTAATCACTTTGGATTACTATATTTAATAATCTTAAACGTAGCCGCGCTAACTAGCTATTATTATTCGCTCATTTGTACATAATGGTTAAATGTTCCAGGACGCGATTAGTTGAGAGACAAAACACGCGTTTTAGGGAGTGATTATCGCGACGTTAACTACGCGCCGTAATTGGTATAAATGATCAATTTGAAATGAAAAGCAAAATGACTTACCCATTCTAGGTCCTAGGATATCCTTGGGATTGTTTTGCTTTAACGCGTTCACTCGTCGACCCGTAGGCGGTCCGCCTCCACCGTGACCGGGTCCGCCCGATCCAGGAGGTCCTCCGCCCACCCCTGCTTCGGGATGTCCCGTTCCCGGTCCGCGCACTCGGGGCCCTCTAGGTTGTTCTACGGGTAAAACGCGCCGCCTCTTTTTGGGCAACTTAGCCCGAGCTTGCGTGTGCGAATAAAACATGGCGAAGTTGGACACTATGACGGGAACGGGCAAGGCGATGGTCAGTACGCCGGCCAACGCGCACAGGGCACCAACGAACATGCCGGCGTAAGTTTTGGGGGCCATGTCCCCGTAGCCGACTGTGGTCATGGTGACTAGGGCCCACCACAGACCCAAGGGTATACTGTTGAAGTCGTTATTCGGGTTGGACTGTATCCGCTCGGCGTAATAAACCAGGCTAGCGAAGATGACGATGCCGAGGACCAAGAAGAAAACGAGCAGGATGAGTTCACCGGCACTGGCTTTGAAAGTCTGTATGAGGATTTTTAGTCCCGCCGAATGGCGAGTCAGTTTGAAAAGCCTCATGATGCGGATGATACTGAAAAACTCTAGGATGTCAGCGTTCTCCAGGTGTGACGCGAACTTCTGGAGCGCCAAATCGATGTAGAACGAGAGCGTCGCCGTGAAGTCGATGATGTTGACCGCCCCGCGAATAAAGTCCAGTTTGGAGGGGCACGTGATGAAACGGATCGTGATCTCGAAGGTGAACCAGGCGTTGCAGACGCACTCGATGTAAAAGAAGGCGTCGTGCGGGCTCGTCTGGATCTTGTCCAAAGTCCACGCTTTTGTATTCGCCGACGTGCTCACTGTGATGTTCTTGATGTAGGGCACCCGCATGTTTGGGTGCGTCTTCAGGCAAAAAGACAGGATGGACACGCAGATGAAGAAGACTGACGCCACGCCGACCACCTACGGATAACAATTGAATTAGTTATTTCAACTTAAGGGTCAGTTGATCTAATTTCCTGAATAACATAATAAAAATAGAAAAGTTTATAATTGTAGCTCTCTCAAGCCAGAGAAAGACTATGACACTGTCTTACTCCAATTTTCACCTCTGCCTTGAATAACCTTATGAAAGAGAAGAATAATGTCATTGAGACGTTAGGAAATTAAAATAACAGAGATTAAATTACTGGGTAGGCCTGGCCCTTAAGCTAAAGCACCAAAACCCCCAGGCCTATACACATGTTCACTCCATATATATAAGAGTTTCTGCCGATGTCGGAAAGTTAGATTAACTCGTGTCAGTCGCAGGCCTTCCTATCTCCTTATATCAAAGAGATCTTTTTCTTTATTTTTTACACGATCCTCTATGTTTTTCTTCTTTCCTGAACGTTTTTCGTATTTCCAAAAGTTAGTAGCCTTCTTCGCTTCTATTACACAATCTTTAAAGAGACCCACGATTGTACTATATAAAAAAGAACGAGAGCTGACCAATTTTTGGACTGGTATCAACTGACAGAAACATATAGGGTAAGCTTTCGAGGCATTTTTTTTCCGTGGATACCACCCTTGTTAGTCATAGTTCTCTTGTGTCAAATAAGGCCCAACTTACATCCTTGATGCAACCCTCTAGGGTTTCGATATATGTCCAGAAGAATAATGTACTGAAATACTTCCAATTCTTCTGTTCATCATAACTCAATCTACATATCATAAGTTCATGAGATATGTTTCATAAGTGTGTCACGGGTTACTTAAAGCAAAGCGCGGGTCCAGTGGATCCCCTACAAGTTGACTTACCTTCTGAACTCCGGGTTTGGCTTGGCGAAGGCTAGTGGGCGTGATTTATAAGTACACTTATAAATCCCGCTCACTAATGTCTACTGCCTTCGCCAAGCCAAATCTGGAGTTCGTAAGGAAAGTCAGCTTGTAGGGGATCCATTGGACCCGCGCTTTGCTTTAAAGCTAGTTATGAATTGAGGTAGATTAAAAGTCATATATTCTCTTGGTGAGGCGCTGTCAAAGTTTAGTACAGACTAAATAGTAAGATGGACTGCAATATCGCGTGTAGTCTGTTCTCGCGTCGTTCTCGAACTATAGCTCTCAGTAAGTCTCTACCATTACGAAGTACAGGAAGTGTCATACTTACGGAACATATCTTATAAACTTATGACATATGTAAAACCCCGTATACCACGCTGATAGACTATGGTTAAAGTAAAACGTACTGGTTTTTTGAAATATGGTCATGCATTCCTATAACACGTCGCCTGCATGGTGAGGCCATCATTACAAAATAAATGGGGAAGATGGACTTCAAAGTTTTGACTTTAGTAAATAGGGAAGTGTGCTGAATGTCATATGAAGTATTTGTTGTTATCTAACGGATCCATCAATGGTGCTATAAATTATTATCAGGGATAGATATAATTTTAGAAGAAGGAATGGAGAACGGTTAGTATTTACAACAGCCCAGTGTAGAGCCACTCCTTCCAACATGTAACGAAAATTTTTAATTATCCTATTGGTTCACTTAAACTACGTTTTGATGACGTAGCTGACGGGGACGGCGAAAAATACGTAATAGAGTAATATTTGCTGAGGGGGGTGAGACGTCATTGGTTTTTCAGCCAATGAAATTAACAATCCAACAGATGGAGTCACCTTCTGGTGGCTATAGAGCTCATGTTAAATTCTGCCGCCAAAATGGCGAATGGGCGGAGTTTAATGTCACCCTCCCCGTAACCGATATAACTCTATTCCTTTTTACCTCTGTCGCTACGACCCGCCTCTTTTTTCATAACCCTCCATCCCTTGAAAGGGGGTCCGAGACTTTGACGCGCGCCCAGGTTACTCTGTTCTCCATTCCTTCTTCTAAAATTAAATATTTCCCTGTTATTATTGACCAAATATCGTGTACAAAACCATTTAGCGGTCTAGAAGTAAGACCTTTCAAGATTCGCGCTAAACAAATTCTAAATTTCATTTCCAATTAGGCATTATAACTTATTATAATGCAACTATATTTAGTTTTCAATCATATTTTTGGTAGGCCAAAGTTTTTCTAAATTCTTTTGTGTTGGGATTAAACTTTAACATACGAAGCACTCCTGAGTGTTTTCGTAAGCTTACCGGGCGACACAAGATTGATTGAAACTGTATTACGCGGATATGTCATAGCCCTCCTTCATTACGTGTCTGTCTACTTGAGCTTAAACTTCCCTCTTAAATAGGTTATTACTGAAACGTAAACGAGCAATGTCTGTCGCGTCACCTATATATATACCTTCTAGACGCTGTTCCTTTTCTAAAGCAAATTGAGCTGGGGGTTGTTAGAAATGTCAGATCTCCCTGCAAAATCGTGCAACCCCACTTCGGAGCTTACCCGTATAACTAAAAGCGAAACACGGCCGCCAAGTTGTTTCTTTTAAAAACTCCCGCGACGTACTTGACGTCTTTTTAAGACCAAAGGTGTTTCTGACAACCCCCAAGCGGTACGCTACACAACCGTACAAGTACTCGCTCAGACCTAACTAAGCCTGTTTCAAAAGAGTTCCTTGTCTACATTTTTTTCTCGAACGTTATTTCACAAAACAACGAACACTAGAGGGACTAGTAACCTCCAAACTAGGTCCAATCCAAATTCTTTGAAACGAACATTGTTGTAAGATTCATGGTTAGTGATATTGATAAGGCCATATCAGGGAGGAGCAGAAATAGAGACTTACTGTTGGGTGAAGTAGTATTCTATATGATAAACCTGAACAGTGAGATGACAGGGGTCGAAGAGGGTTAAATTGGTCCCTTCTTGTCACGTGGGTTACTGTTTGTATATAGACCCCAGGGGCGAGGCCACCATTGGGGTATCTTCCCTCTTGCCAGGAAGTAACGCTAGAGGCAGTGCGAGTTTCCTAGTCTCCTGCGTAGCTTCTTGGCGAGAGGGAGAATACCCTAATGGTGGCCTCGCCCTGGGTGTTGGTTTTTCGGTATGTAATTTCCTAAATGGTCTATTGACTTAATATTATGTGGCCTCCCTCCAACACAAAATGTACTATTTAATTTTTTTACGAAGGGGAAAGTTCGTAGTGCGAGTTAGCGGTAACGCTGATGCTGCTTGTCACGTGATAAGTGGTAACCATGTTTTCCAACATCTCCCTTTCTCCCGTTGTGGGATGTCAGTCTAAAAGGCGCGTGCAATTCAACTTCAGTATACTTCGCCCTGGCCAAATGTAACAAGATCATTTTAACAAAAACCGCCTTGTTCAAATCCATTCTGCGAGTCATTTATCTATGGTTACTCCATACAGATTTCGAAGGATAGGAGCCTTTTTAAATTTTAAAATTTCAGTACTTCGGTTTTGTTTCTTGACGAGGATAAAAGCTTTCCGTGTCGCGGTTGAGAGATAATTGCTCGAAGACTCTCTCCCCAAATACCACAGTGTCTTGTTTTAGACTAAATGGAGTACCGTTAATTTTTAAATGGAAAGACTCGGTTTGTCTTTATTTTGCGAAGTTTTTTTGCATTCTTTTTTTAACATCCTTTCTAAATTATTTGTTGGTAGTTCATGACTGTGAACTTTGCGAAGGATTTTCATTTATTTATATTTTTCATGTTTCCAAAGCATCTTATGGAAAATGGGAAATGTATATAAAAGGTTTTGAACACAATAAAAAACGTATTCCTAAACTGAGGAAATAATTTAGTTTTAAAGAAAAATTAAGTTTGGAACTTTTCAAATAACGTTATAATGTTTTTCCATGGCTTAGATAATGTGAATTTTCTTTAATGAATACACAGAGTTTCGTGGTTAAGATTAAATATATGTGTAGGCCTATATACTTGTAATTGGTTTTTAGCCACGAGTGTGAAAGACATACTGGCTTTTATTATGATTATGATCTGTGAGTGTGTATATTTGTGGTTTATGTGTGGATATTGGATAAACGAAAAGATCTTTTTAGCTAGGTGTGGTAAGAACTTAATGTAGGCCTACCCCAACCGTTTTCCATCTCGAATATTACCTAAGCGAGTTAAAAAAACATGAGTACTGTAGCACATACGAAACTAACACGTCCTCCCTACCCTTAACCACACCTAGCTAATAAGGAAATGTTTTTGCGTGACTTGTTTATTTATCATCAACTTGCTTGAATTATTCACGTTTCCTTTAAAGGTTAGGGGAAAAAGGCTTATTTTTCTGTTAAACTTAAACAAACTTTTAATCTAATTTAGATTATCAGATAAGTAAGAAATTAAACTATATATCACGCTCGTCATGTATAATTTAACCAAATAGCGTAAAACGTGCAGTTGTTCTGGAGGTTAGGAACGTATATATGCGTATTATTTCTTTATAAGGAAACCATTCCTTTTCCCAAAAGATAAGACTATACAACATTTCTCTTATAATTCATCTCTTGCGCCTATGTTTTGGCATCCTGTCAACCGGGCTTGTAGGAATATAGTCTATGTAGACGTGCCATTGTTTATCTCTTCCAGAATTCCAAGTGGGAGTAGTTTCATTTCTTAAAGGATCAGTATCATGGAAATAACGTTCAATTATTACTGAATGCCACCTTTAAAAGTGAGACAAGTAGACGAATTGAATTATATTTAATTTAGCCGGTTTCAAATTCGTAGCTTAAATACAGACAAGCATAATCATATGGCCATGGTGGCCACTTAACGAAATAATTGAATTCAACTGAAGATGGAGCCATTTAGAGAACTTGGCCTCCATCTCTAGAGTTGCATCAGTGTCACGTATGAGAAGGAGCTGGGAGAGTAAGTCCCCTTTTCAAAACCGGTATCAGAATTCCGCACACGCACAATCGGCGCAAGAGAGAGGGAAAAAAATGAGAGAAGTTTGTTTACGGCTAGTATCCTTAACGGATCAGGGGACGTCTGGCTCCTCGGCTGTGCGCTGAGCTAGGTGCGCGTGAGAGAGATACTGAGCAGTGCCGTTATAGTTACCTTCCCTCTTTGACTCTCCTTCTTACACGTTCTCCTGGTTGCATCTTGGCAATTTTATTATTTTACCTCTAATGGCTTCTACGCTCACGATTTTGTGTAACTGTTATATGAATTTGTGTGTAGAGCTACTATTGTGGTAAATCGGAACAGGCGATGAAAGTTCGGTTTTGGAATAAAAGAGTGAGAAAACTCGACCTTCCACAAATTCGCTCCCACATAAACCCAAGCACGCCGTTTTCTATAGAGTAATTTGTTTCCTATATATGGCAACGTCATAGGCCTCCATCTCTTACTTTAGTGATACCCCCCTTTTTGGGGCGAATAGTATTCTCTATTTCAAAGTTGCCCCCAATGCAGGGGATACACAGTTCACTCCCCTCCCTACCCATATTACTCGCGTCACTGCTCCCATACCCTTGATTGAACTGTAATTGCTAACACTGGTTTCGAAAAAGATTTACTCAAAATAACTTCATAAATTTAATTTGTTGTCCGAAGCTTTCATTGTATTCTTTTAGAACCTCTTGTTAACCAAACGGTGTGTTTTGACGAGACTTGTTCTTTAATCTTTAACATTTGTGCTGGTAGTAGAGACCTTATAGCCCCCGCTTTTGCCTTTGATCGGTGTGTAGTCGCGTTAGGCCTTAGCGACTAAGCTCCATCGATCGGAGAATAGCGAAGCTCGGCTTACCTTCTAGTTCCACAGCTTTTAGCGTTAGCTGTGACTCAACATCGGGGCTATAGTTACTGTTTTCCAATCCAATTCCAAAGCTAGTTTCACCTTTAGATTGTTAGAGACCGAGCGTATTGCAATATATTTACTCAAGCCTTATTGTCAAACCTAAAAGACTTCGAACATAAACCAAGCTTTCCAAGAAATTCTCCCAAATTCAATATTTTTATTTTAGTTTCAAAGTAATAAACCAGTTTTTGTGATAAATGATTTTTCGATGGAAACCACAAGTAACGTAAATAGTGTTTAAACCGGTCTCCGGTAGTCAAGTGAGTTATTGCTAATTTAAATACACTAAAAAGGTTGAAATTGGGGTCTAGAGGGACAAAACTTCAACTGCTTTTAAAAGTTTAGGGGTACACTTTTGGGGGTCTTAAGATTTTTTTACATTTTTAACCTTGCCTATCAAGTACAACCAGTACAACCATACCCAACCTTAGCTATCAAGTACAACCTTGCCTAACCTTAGCTATCATACACAACCATACCTAACCTTAGCTATCAAGCGCAACCATACCTAACCTGAGTTATCAAGCGCAACCATACCTAACCTGAGCTATCAAGCGCAACCATACCTAAACTAACCTAACCTGACTTGACCTGACCAAATACTATTGGGGTTCCAATTAACCAAATTTAACCTGACCTACACAGAAAAAAGTGTGTTAATGATTTGAACACATTTTTGTGTTCAAAAATCAGATTTTGGTTTCTTGATATGTTTAAGTGATGAAAAAGTGTAATTTATTGAACACTTCGCTTAATTTTGGCGTTCAACTTCTAATTTTTGTTTCTATTTGGAAAAATTGTAACAGTTGAACACAAAATCTTAACACTTTCACAATGAACGCATTAAAAATTTAGGAACAGCGAACGCGATCATTTGTTTTCATGTTCTGTAAACCTTGTAGTTGAAGGCGTACTTCGTCGAAGCTTATTCGATATATACTCTGTTCCAGCTTTGGTTCTCAGCACACTCTAAGCTAGATCTCTATGTAACGTAGCTTTGTGCGTGCTGACGACTAAAGCTGGAACAGAGTATACACCGAATAAGGTCCCGTCGGAGATAGGAAGTTGCTTATCATATAGCGTGAAAACCTATTTCTTCACGCGCATTCTTTATATCCATGGTTTTTCTTTGTCGCCCAGGAATGAATTTAAACTTGAAGTAATTATACAATTCAATGATTCAGTGGCGTCGCTAGGCCTTTTTTTCGGGGGGGGGGGAGGGGGTAAAGCTCCCTATTCCCCCCCCGCAAATTTCAAACTTAGACCCCTCTAAAATAATCACCAGACTGGTAAGCATATTTTTAAATAATAAATATTTGGAATGCGAATTTAATTTAACTATACGCCTTGAAAACGTTTCTTGGCAAAGCCCAGACGATGAGACGAACTCTCTGACAAAGCAATTTTGCAATTGCATTTACTTATGTTTTGGAAATTTTAATATTCCCTAAAATTCGTCTGCAACCTTTACTGCTGCTAATGTGCTAATAAGAAAACCGATCCCGAAAGTAACAGCACATAAGTTTTGGGCAGGATTTTTAAGCCTTGGCCCTTCAGAATATTAAAGGTGTAATCCTTTTTGTGGGTAAGTTTTAAGTAACTATTACAAGACAAAAATATATTTCAATACTTAATAGTCCTTTTACTAGCAAAATAACTTAAACCTCAGTACAGTAATACCTATTAATTATTAATTACAAGTAAGAAATTCTCGTACATATCTCTCTTGGACTCTAGAATGAGAGAGGTACAGTCGCCGCAATTAAAACCTTTTTTTCTCGCGACGTCTTGTTTCAACAATAAGCCGCAAATCTTTATTAAAACAACAATATACGATAAGTTTTTTTTATCAATTGTATCAGATCAATAATTTGCGGCTTATTGTTGAAACAAGACGTCGCGAGAGAGAAAGTTTTTAATTGCGGCGACTGTACTTAACATGTTCGTACACTCTAAGAAAGGGAAGTGTAATTTAAGAAAACACTTTTTTTACACCTTAAAAACACCCAAAGAGAGTTTCATTACCTTGAGTTTTTGTGGGGCCAATTTAAGGTGTAAATTCGGTGTAAAATAAAACTTTTTAAAACCGTTTTGAAATTAAAAATGGAAAATTATAGTACTGCGGGTTTCTTAAATAAGGTCTTTCATTTTCATTAATGTTTTAATATTAAAGTCAATACAAACAGTAAAAAATTATTGAAAAACTTGATTGTTAAGCATTTTTTAAACATGTTATTCATGAAAGAATATATTTTTATCCTTTAAATAAAATTAACAAAGAAATTCGTAATCAGAGGGTATTGTACTTTTGTAAAACACTGCTAAACGTGTTAGGCGACACTCTGAAACGTGTTAGGTGACACTCTTAAAAGCGTCATGCGACACTCTTGCAGTGGGGTCGCTAAGTCTTTTTGGGGGCTTTAGCGCCCCTAAAATTTCAAAGTTAGCCCCCTTAAAATAATCCGTAAATTCTACTAAAAAATTGCTCGTATCCCCTAAAATTTTGTAGCAATATAGTGTAAAAAATTATTATGATAATTTCGTTCAGTTTCATCTTTGTAGAGATGAATTTCAATATCAAACAGTAGTGGGGACTAAAAGCAAACGGAAACTGAACTTATAAAAGACGAGTGAAATTCTTTCATCCACAATTGTCTCATAGTCACTAACTGATCGGTTCCGTACTCTTTATTAATAAAAGTTTGTAAATCTTTAATATACGAATAATAAACTTAAACCCCCCCACCCCCCCAAATTTCAAACCCTAGCAACGCTACTGCACTCTTGAAAGTGTTAAGCGATACTCTTAAAAGTATTGTGCGACACAAAAAAACGAGACTATGTTAGTAGGGCGACTACAGACGCCAACTTTTGTGACATGTCTTATCTTTATTTTGAGAATCATTAGAGTAGAAAATGAAATTTTTTTTAAATATTGTAGAGTAGATTAGGTCAAACGCGTTTCTGGTGCTCGAAAAATTCTTAGTGAAAAGAGATTATTAAATTTAACAAGAACGTTTATATCTACTGCTTGGATATTATGGCCTCCAAAACCAACTTAATACCCGATGAAATTATAGTAATTTAAAACTTTCTGCCTTTTTCAGAGGCTATTAAGTCGGTAAAAATTACCAACTTTTATGCAGTTTCACACTGAATGCTAGCTAGAACTAGCATTCAGGGCCGGATTAAGCAATTTTGCACCGGGGGCCGCCCCCTTTAGTCGGAAAAAACAGAACAGCAAATGTCCCTAAGAGGGAATAGTTTAACTCTATGCGCCCCCAACAAGACTTGCGCCCGGGGGCCAGTGCCCCCTCGCCCCCCTCTTAATCCGGCCCTGCAAGCATTGCTTAAAGCGGTATAGTTCTGCATGTAAGAACTTTCCTCTTAATTTAACTCAAAGTGGAACCTTGCTGTGAATATAGCACTGATTGCTAATAAATCACCCACTCTTTAAGGTGTTATGAGACACTCTGAAAGGTGATATGCGACACTTTGAAAGGTGTTATGCGACACTCTGAAAGGTGTTATGCGACACTCTGAAAGGTGCTATGCCGCACCCTTTAAAGAATTGCACAACACTCATGTGAGAGTAAAAATTAAGTTTTAGTTCGATATAAGAGTTAAAAAGGTGTTAAACTGCACCTCTGTTGCACCATTTTATAGCACCAATTGCTCCATAAGTGTTATTAAACCCTTTCAGGGGTGTAAATGAACACCTGTAATGATGTCAAATTTGGCCCCAAACTACTTTTAAAGGTGTTAAAACGCGCCCCATTTTCTTAGAGTGTATGCTTAACACGTAAAAGACGTTCAAAACCGAAACAAAAATCGTCTTGAACACATTAGAAAGTGAACATATTTTCACTTGAACATGTGCTCATTTTTGAACATGTATAGTAGAAAGAGTCGCATGAAGGTGTTCAGGGATTGTGTTCAGCTCCTGAACACATTTTCTGCATAATTAACATGTTCAGAGGCAGAACACTTAAATAAAAACACGTTCAAAATCAAACACAAAATGGCTTGAATGCATTAGAAAAAAGAACAGATTTCTATTTGAACATGTTCTCATTTTTGAACATGTATAGGAGAGTGTTGCATGAAGATGTTCAGGGATTGTGTTCAATTTCCTAACACATTTTTTTCTGTGTAGTAATATTCGAGTTCAAATAACCCAACCTACACCATCATAAACGACTATCGTTTTTCACATTCCGGTTGTCTTTGGGGAGCTGCTGTAACGGTACATCGTGCTTACGAGAACAGCTGTATAGGGACCGCTATTTACTTGTCATGTTTACTAATGCACAAAGCTGGGATCTTCATTATTATAACGATTCGCTGTTTTATTTACGGAAATAGAACCGCTTATATTAACTTCTGTTAAATTTGTTTTTACAGTTTTGACCTTTGAAAACACTTAACCGCGTCCGTCTTTAGAATGATACCTAATGGGAATGTCTTAATCCGCTATCGAAAACCTAAAAATCCAGTCAAATAGAAATCTTACATAGGCGTATAAAGGCAACTGAGATTTTTTCTGAACTTTGAATAAATATAAAAGATACAAGTTTCGAGTATTTGACCTCCATCCGGTCTTCTTCCGTTTCACTTTTTATTTCCTTTTTAAAAGAAATGAGAAATGTTTTTCCCTCCCTTTGGATTTTTCCGGCTCGTTTTAAAACGATATAGCTTAGTAGTACCTTTACTTTCTAGTCGTAACCTCCGAGTTTTTTGTAGCCATTTGTTAACGTAGAAAGGTTGTAAAAGCGAATGATTCTGACAACTTAAAAGTTTTCTTAAAGTTTGTTCAAAAGTCACTTGGTTTTTATCCCATCTTCATAGATCATTTTCTTGAAAAATTAAAGCCGTGTTCGTCCCAAGTTTTAGTCTTTAAGGACAAGTCTCAAAGAACTTCTAAGAGTAACTCAATTTTACTTTCAAATTGAATTATTTTCTTCAAAAATGTTAAAGGAATACAGACACGAAAATTTGAAAAATTCTTTTATCTCGAAAATTACTTTGGGTCCCTTAAAATCGTTACGATTGTCTTTTTCTTATTGAATTATTCATTAACTAAGCAAAATCTAAAGATAATACTGAAAATTCAACGTCTATAGATTTTGAATTTTGTGGAAGAACGGGGTGTTTGTATGACGTAGTGAGGTATCAGTTTAGTTCGATAGTAACGTAATCCTCGGGTATAGGGTATAGCCGTGTTAAGTTGATAGATGGCGACATGATGCGCGCTAGTGAATTACTGATTCGTGACGCGGTTCATGGTGAAGGACATAAGTTTATAAGATATGTTCCATAAGTTTGGCACTGGTTACTGAGAGCTTGTCATAAAGTGACGTAGCTTAAACATCAGAGATTCTCGTAAAGTGGCGCCTGGTGAGACGCTATCAAAAGCTTAGTACAGACTAGAGATGTGAAATTACCGTAATTTTTAAAAACGGTAATTTACCGGGTAAATTACCGATAAATTACCGATTGAAATTTTGGGAAAACAAAAATTACCGTTCGGTCGGTAATTTTTGGTAATTTATAAATTTCTGTGCTTACAATCCATTACTTTAAACAACGTTTAATTGTGAGCACTATCTGTCTGCTTTACACGTATTTGCGGCTTTTGCTACCAAGACGGCAGCCATAGCCGTTCTAATCTGATCTCTAACTAAATATTTATTAAAAGACTAATTTCTAGCGCATCTTTGTAAGTTGTAAGGCTAGCGAGTAGCGCCTGGTGAGTCATTTTGGCGTACAGAAATAGTTGATCATTTAAGTTTAAAATGAACTTTTAATGCGTAATAAAAATGTTTGGTAATTTACCACGGTAATTTACCGCCGTAAATTACCATTGTAAAATTACGGTAAGATATAAAACGGTAATTTACGCGGTATTTGGTAAATTACCGGTAATTTACGGACGGTACATTACCGACTCACATCTCTAGTACAGACTAAATAAAAAGATGAATTGCAAGACCGAGTGTAGTCAATTCTCGCGTCGTTCTCGAACTACCTCTCAGTAAGTCTACAGCATTACGAAGTATATGATGTGTCATACTTATGAAACATATCTTATAAACTTATGCCCGAATCATAACAAAACATAAATACGATTTGAAATGAAGTTAACCTTAATCATCTATTAAGATGCATTCATTCTTATATGTGGCAGGATTATTGTGTTTTTGAAGCTCTCTCAACGAGTTTTATTCGGAGATAAACAAAAATTGTGGTTTTTATGAAACTTGTTCTTTCAGTTACAGAATTTTTATTTTTTTTTTTAAAGCAGCAAAATTGTCAAAGGTAGTTCCGCAAAGCGGCACCAGATTTAAATCGAAATGGTCCGTATTGGTATAGAGGGCGTATAAACATTTATATTCATTACGCCCCGGTGGACTCTTTTTTATATCTTCTTTTTCTTTTGGTTTCTTTTCGTGTAAATCTCGGCCGAGTAAAAGAAGATCGCGGTCGCCCGAAAATTAGGGGTTCTCTGTCTTTGTTATAAGTTATAAATAGAAATTGATTCGACCAGGCCACGTTGCCTACCTAACGTTTTCTATCCCGATTCTAAGACTTGGCGCTTTTTTCAAAAGGGAAAAGGTTTAGCCGCGAGTAGTGCATCTTCAGGATTACGAGTATAGATTAGAGAGTTTTGCTAGATAAAATCGAGCTGATCAGAAATGTCAGCTTTATCTCTGTGGAGGAGTTTTAGAGAAGTTTCTTTCATTCATAAATTTCTTTCGAGCCTTAAAAGCGATGAAACGATTGTGGTTTCTGCAAAGATAACCTTGACCTATATTCTGCAATTCTTTTGTGAAATTTCAATTATCTGTAATTTGCGCATGACGAACTACTTTACAGGATGTGTCTTAAAAGGTTTGCACTTTTATTTTATCGCTTTTGATTTTTTTAAATCATTATGATTTTCGCAATGATAAGTATTATAATTAGTAGATCCTTTTTTCTCTCTTCATCTGGGAGAAGTTAGCTGAGGAGAAATATTGTACTCGCTTTTTAGATCGACTGACAAAAGTATATCTTAGCTCCCACAACGGGAGAAAAAAGGATTGTGGAAAACTTGGTTATATCTTATCACGTGGCAAGCGGCATAAGAGTTCCCGCCAACTCGCACTACGAACTGCCCTCTCGTGAGAATCAAGACAAGGAAACATCATCCGTTGGCTGTACTTACGGCATCAGTACGAGACATTTTTTGAAAATTTAGTACGTTTTCAGTTTTACAGAGGGTGCTAAATAACTCAATATACAAAGAGTACCCCACGTCACGAGAAGGTAGCAATTTTACCACCTTAGACCTTCTTTCTTCTACTATGGGAGTTAGGTTAGCGGTGTAGAATACTATTCCAACACACAATACGTCTCCCTTTCTACTTCTCCCTGTCTTCACCCTCTTTTTCAATGTGGAGAAAGGTTTGTAACACTGTACATTCTTAGATTCCCAATATGTGTGATACGCAACCAAACCACTTTTTAAACAAATCCCATTTCCTATAATTCTTTTTGGTTCCATCAAATAAAGCTAGAAAGAGTTTTTTAGATGGTTGCACAAAGTATCTTGCTCAAGTTCATACCATTCATTTAACCAGAAGTGTATAGTCCTTCACTTCGAGAGAAGTGTACCACAAAGATGAGTAATTATACCATGATTCTTGCCAATATCGGGACATTTGCAGCAAGGTTACTAAACCGAATCACATACACGATAAATAGTTCCCTCGTCATTACTCTATTAGCGCTTAATTATTTGCCAAGGCGCGCTTGCGGATTTTTGCCCCACATCAAGACAATCAAGGTTTGTCGGTTGATTGCTGAGGATTTAGTATCAAACTGTTATAGAATTCACTCCAATGTGCGATACCCTTCTGAAGTTTGATGAGCAAACAAAAAGAGTGATCCTGGGAAGAATCATGTTACAAAACTGAAGTTTCAAGTGGATACAGTGTGTCATCCTTCTTCTATTATCCCCTTCTGATTTACCTAACCCTCTTCATCGAACTGTGGGAAATCTTACCGAAGAGATAATTAAAAAAATAATGCTATTTCATAGACAAGATAGTCTTTCATTTAAGGCATAATCTAAAATATGAAGTCATATGCTTTTCAAGGTAGGCCTACTCTCCTTTTTTGCACTTGAAAATATTCTCTCGTGGTACAGTGTGAAGCAGGGGAGATTGGTATGCATTAAATTCCCATTGAACGCCTGTAGAAATGTTTACTCTGCTGAACAGTGTCGCTCTAGTAATAGTGATCTCTCAGGCGATTCTAAACTCCGTGCTATTTTACATTCTAATTAGTTACTTGCGTAATTGCAAGTACGGATATCTCGGATAAATAACTCGAAATGTTAATGACCCTCAGTGTTCAAAAAATACTTATTTAGAACTGGTAAATAATTGTAAATGATAAAAAATGTTACAAAGAATATGAACGAGATTCGAAATCACGAAAAAAAAATTAAATGTTATTTGTTTTAGCTTCATCTATAACGTTTATTTTTCGAAAAATCGTTTATGTTGCAACTAAGTAAGGCATTTTATAAACAAAGTTGCTAGTTGCAATAATGCAATTCCTTTAGTACAAGTTTATTTTTTTTTAAAGTGTACCTTTTCTAAAGTAAAGGTTTTCGGGAATTTTTAATTATCATTAACTAAAAATTTATAAAACGTAAATATTAGAAACTATGCACGAACTCCATGAAGGTCAGAAAGTTTACATTTTATTCAATTGTTATAATAGCCTTTACTAACTCTTATTTGATGATGGGTGTTGAGGATGACTTTTAAAATTCGATTTGCTTGTCGTCATACCCCATTTTTACCCTTTCCAAATTTTATTTATTTTTTTTTTCTAAAAAGAGCGAACGAGAGAGCGCGTAAAACCCTCGCGGCGATATTCAATATTTTCATTAAAGAGTCAAGGAAAGAAAGTACAAGTTTTAACTCGTAGCCGTAACCTTAGAAGTCTAGTTACCCTTTACCCTTCCATTTCTGTCCAATCTTTTTTAGGTTCGTAACAACGGGAAGGGTCCAAATTAAACGGGACCGAGGAAAGCAATTATTGTCTCTCCGAATTTAGCGTCGAAAGACGATCGCGAGTGCTAGCGGCCAAAATCCGAAGAGACGGACGAGCGAGCCTAAGCGAAATCGTTTCCTTTCTTATTCTTTACCGTTTCTCTTCTCGAGAGCCGTGAGACGTTCTTGGATACCCCTTAATCCAACTGGCCCTAGGACATTAGGAGTGTCAGACGTTCCAAGCCTTTGCTTGAAGTATAAAGAGATACACGATGTCGATATAGCCGTTTCCTTTACTAGCATTATCCCTATCAGAAATAAATTACCCCGAGGAATTCGAGTGCCTTCACTTGAAGGCAAAAAAAACGAAGGTCAAAATCGTGAAACAGAAGGATTCTTTTTATAAAGAATGCGAATCGATATTTTGCTTTCTCCTCATTGGCTATCTGATCTTCATTCGTATTGAGAAATGTTCTTATTATTGAAATTTTGGAAATTGAATGACAAACACGTAATTTGTCGCTCTAGATGTAAAAGATCTTTCAAGTTTACCGCCAGAAAGTCATCTTTTTTTTTCTCATTATAAATTAGACTATAAGTTTATAAGATATGTTCCATAAGTGTGTCAGTCGTTAATGAGAGCTTGTCATGAAGTGACGTAGGTGAAACGTCATAGATTCTTGTAAAGCGACGCGTAGTGAGGCCTTGTCAAAGGCTTAGTACAGACTAAAGAGGAGGATGGACTGCAAAACCGAGTGTAGTCAATTCTCACGTCGTTCTTGAACTAGCTCTCATTAAGCCTCTAACACTACGAAGTATGGGTAGTGACATACTTATGGAACATATCTTATAAACTTATGATTAGACTTAGCTCGCAGAAGTTCTTGTTAAAAGTATCGAATTTAAACGTTTAGAGACCGTTAAAAGTGTTTAAGTCACATATTTCTAGAGAGTCTTGTAAATCACTTCTGTTGTAATTTTGGTCATATTAACTACCTGGCACCTGCATCATTTTCTTAATTGTAATTCAAGACCACTGTTCAAAATCGACTGAAACGTATTCTAATTGTTTATAGTGTATAATTCGGAATTATTCCTATCGAAAAACCCTTGCATATTACGATGGAATGTTTAAATTTCAATGAAATTCCGATCTAAATTCACCCTTTTGCGAAATGGCCATCTTACCAATCATCAGAATGAAATTTAACTAAGATTATGTATTTCAATTAGGAGTCTTGAAGAAATTGTAGGATATCGTTTTGATAACTACGATTTTATCTAGTTCTGTCCTTACTTCTTTTAAGAAGGTGGAAATGTTTCTCTCTTTGGTAAATTACGCGATCCCCTGGTATTACCTTCTTGGGAGCGCCCGAGGGAACCTTTTACGGATTCTTCGCTTTCTGCTACATAGACTCGGCCCGGACCTCTCCCCCTCTCTCTTTCCATATAACCCTTCCTTTAAAGATTACGAGAAAAATCTCGGAGGAGCCTCTCGTTATTTCTTTTTTCTCATTTTTGGCGCGCCAGCGACTAAGAAATTTAAGAAGCTAATGGATTTCCAAATACACACACACACACACACAACACCCTTCCCACTTCATCCCTATTTGGTTTTTCCCTTCTTCGAAGTTTATTACGAATGCGAAGTCCCGCTTTTGCAAGTTTTTTTTTTGTAATTTGTTTTTCTTAAATTCTTCGCGTATTCCGTCTTCGCATTCCTTCTGATATGTTACCAAGAGTAAATCAAGCCGGAGTTGTAAGCGTTAGGCCTAATACTGGCTTTATAACTCTGCTTCCTGGACTTGGGCAGTATAGGGGACAACAAACAATGCTAAAAATGACACGAGCGCAGTTCCTTCTGATATGTTACCAAGAGTAAATTAAGCCGGAGTTGTAAGCGTTAGGCCTAATACTGGCTTTATAACTCTGCTTCCTAGACTTGGGCAGTATAGGGGGACAACAAACAATACTAAAAACAACGACAAGAGCGCAGTTCCTTCAGATCCTATGTGAGTTATAGTATATCAAGGTCATCGACGTTGCGACACATTTTTTTTCGTTAGGCTTAGCGTTTAAAATAGCTCTGGACGTACTAATACGCAATTAAGAACATGTTTAAACGCTTCTTTTAGCTGATATAAATTTCACTTTGTCTTTTATCATGCTTAAACATTATCCCCGATTCGTTGCTCCATCAGACCTTCACATCTCCTCCAATGAGAAAAAGGTCACATGACAAACAACCTTCATATACCATAAAACTATGCTCAGTGGTACTGTTTTTGTACTGGGGTTTGTGGTATCCTTGATAAAAACGTCGAGAATGGTTGTTTAAGGGACAATATCTCAATTTGGTACAAGACTAGAGGAGACCAAATTTGCTTTCTCAATTCCAACAGCTAAATTCTAAATCTTGATTTACTCCTTATGTTACTTACAAAGAGGCTCTTTCTTTTTTGAAAAAAAAAATTCAATTGCATATACTATGAAGTAAACAAAGAAGCGGCACAGGGTATCTTATAGTGCTGCAATGGTACTTAAAAATATAGGAGAAGCTTTAATCATATTTAAATATAGCGTTGCTATCTTACTAGAGTACCCGCTCACATCTCGAAATTTCATCGGGTAGGAAAATATTCCCTGTGTCGGTTCTAATTTTTCTTGATACAATGGACTAAGGTAGGCGAGTGAAATGGTCCATGTTACGTTTAAAGCGAAAATCACTTCATTGAATGTTTTGACTTACTTTGGCAGCTGTAGAGGAATAGGGTTCGTCGAAAAGCGACCATCCTTTGGGCTTTATTCGTTGCCACCAGGACAGCGTGCCGTTCATGTAGTCTTCCTCCATGCCGAATTTACGGGCTAGTTCTTCGTCACTGGGCTTTTCCGTGTCCAGGTCTAACCTATCGAGGACAGTAAGCGTTTCTTGAGTGTCCCTGTGTTGAGTGTACGTCATCCAACAACAGGGTTCGACCTAGTTGGAGAAAGAGAAAAGAAATGTTATTTTTTCTGCATTTTAGAACATATGGGTCGTGCAAAGGCAATTGTAGGAAGTCTCGTGTCTATTTAAGTAGGGCGTTAGGGGTCAAGTGCTTCTCATTAAATGCCCTTGTTCAATGAAGAAACATTCCCCACCCTATCAGTTGTATATTTTTGAAAATTATGATGCTTTCTATAGAGACCAAGAGACTCCGCCATTGTCTTCAGTGTTATGACATCTTCTACGGTGGTGGGTGAAAACGGAACCATATGATTTGACCTAGCCTCTATACGCGTAGTTTCCTGGCTTTATCTTTCCTATTACTACAACTACTATACTGGTCTAATCGTAACTAGCTTATCGATCTGTACGTAATATCACTTTGATAGCTCTTAGATCAACTTTTTGTTGTGTGTTAACTTGAAAGTACTTAGTCCATTCTGTCTACGTCGAAGATAGTTGATGGATCTGTAGACGGGCGTACGAATGACAAAAATTTCCAAGAATAAGAAATCTTTTTTTGAGGACCAGTAAAGTGTTTTTTCTATAGGGTCAGGCCTGTCTGGTGACGTATCAGTCTGTGCCACAAAGACCTACTCTTTGAGATCTCCCTCGAAAATAGACATGCTAGTGTCGAGAGTTTTCTCATTTACAGTTTCTTCAATCTTTCATACCTGGTTGGAGTCCAATCCCCAGAACTCTAGTTCCTCTTCGAAAAGCGGTCCACAGACGTCCGTCGGATAATGCAATTTTCCCGTCCGGTAGTAATTGAGAACTTGCGCGAAGACACCCGGGTGTCGATCGAAAAAATATTCGTTCAGAACGGGATCGTAATTGGCCAGAGCTTCGGTCAATCTGGACAGCCTAGTGGCCGGAATCTTTTTCAGCGTCGCTTTGTACGTCTCGT